>NC_092766.1:79952560-80252560 GCF_047496795.1 Chiloscyllium punctatum
CTCTGTCAGTCTCGTCCCTCCGCCTCATTCACACCTGTCCACTCCCTCTCTCAGCCCTCTCTTTGCCCTCTTTTGGCCCTCTCTCGGCCCTCTCTCTCTCTCTCTCACCCCCTGTCTCTCTTACGCATGCTCCCTCTCTATCTGTTGCTCCCTCCCTCTCTCTCTCGCCCCATTCCGCTCTCTCTCACCCCCTCCCTCTCTCTCACCCCTCTCTCTCTCGCTCTCTCTGTCGCCCCCACCTTCTATCTCTCACCATCTCCCCCCTATCGACCCCCTCCTTCTCTCTCACTTGACTCTCCCTCTCTCTCTCCCGCACCACTCCCTCTCTCTCCCACACACCCCTCTCTCTCTCACACACACCAACTCTCTCACCCCCTCTCTCTCGCCCCATCTCTCTCTCTCTCTCGCACCCCTCTCTCTCTCTCGACCCCCTCCCTCTTTCTCTCTCACCCCCTCCTTCTCTCTCTTTCGCCCCCTCTCTCTTTCGCGCTCTCTCTCTCTGTCTCTCTCTCTCTGTGTCTCTCTCTATCTCTGTCTCTGTCTCTCTCTCTCTCTCTCACACACCCCCCGTCTCTCTTTCTCTCGCCCTCTCTCTCTCTCTCTCAGCCCCCTCCCTCCTCTCTCTCAACCCCTCTCTCTCTCTCTCTCTCTCTCACCCTCTCTCTCTATCTCTCTCCCCCTCTGTCACTCTCCCACTCTCTCTCTGTCTCACCCCCTCTCTCTCCCTCTCTCTCCCTCTCTCTCTCTCACACCCTTTCTCTCTCTCTCACCCCTCTCTCTCTCGTCCTCTCTCTCTCTCTTGCCCACTCTCTCTCTCTGTCGTTCAGCCCCTCCCTCCTTCTCTCTTTCTCTCTCTCTCACCCCCTCTCTCTCTCTCTCACCCCCCCTCTCTCTGTCTCTCTCTCTCTCGCCCTCTCTGTCTCTCGCCCTCTCTCCCTCTCTCTCTCGCTCGCTCTCTCTCTCTCTCGCCCTCTCCCTCTCTCTCACCCCCTCTCTCTCTGTCTCTCTCTCTCTCGCCCTCTCTCTCTCTCTTTCTCTCTCTCTCTCGCCCTCTGTCTCCCTCTCTCTCGCTCTCTCTCTCTCTCGCCCTCTCTCTCTCTCTCGCCCCCCGTCTCTCTCTCTCTCTCTTGCCCCCTCTCTCGCCCCCCCTCTCTCTCTCTCTCTCGCCCTCTCTCACCCATCTCTCTCTCTCTCGTCCCCTCTCTCTCTCGCCCTCTCTCGCCCCTCTCTCTCTCTCTCTTTCGCCCTCTCTCTCCCTCTCTCTTTCTTTCTCTCTCTTTCTTTCTCTCTCTCTCTCTCTATCTCGCCCTCTCTCTCTCTCTCCCGACCTCTCTCTCTCTCTCCCTCTCTCTCTCTCGCCCCCCCTCTCTCTCTCGCCCTCTCTCTCTCTCTCTCGCCCTCTCTGTCTCTCGCCCTCTCTCCCTCTCTCTCTCGCTCGCTCTCTCTCTCTCTCGCCCTCTCTCTCTCTCGACCTCTCTCTCTCTCTCCCTCTCTCTCTCGCCCCCTCTCTCTCTCTCGCCCTCTCTCTCTCTCTCTCTCTCTCGCCCTCTCTGTCTCTCGCCCTCTATCCCTCTCTCTCTCGCTCGCTCTCTCTCTCTCTCGCCCTCTCTCTCTCGCCCTCTCTCTCTCTCTCGCCCTCTCTGTCTCTCGCCCTCTCTCCCTCTCTCTCTCGCTCGCTCTCTCTCTCTCGCCCTCCCTCTCTCCCTCTCTCTCTCGCCCCCCCGCTCTCTCTCTCTCACCCCCTCTCTCTCTCTCTCAACCTCTCTCTCTCTTTCTCATCTCCCCTCTCTCTCTCTCGCCCTCTCTCTCTCTCTCAGCCCCCTCCCTCCTTCTCTCTCAGCCCCCTCCCTCCTCCTCTCTCTCACCTGCCCCCTCCCTCTCTCGGCCCTCTCTCGGCCCTCTCTCGGCCCTCTCTCGGCCCTCTTTCTGCCCTCTCTCTCTCCTTCTATCGGCCCTCTCTCTCTCTCTCTCTGGCCTCTCTCCCTCTCTTACGCATGCTCCCTCTCTATCTGTTGCCCCCTCCCTCTCTCTCTCTCGCCCCATTCCCCTCTCTCTCACCCTCTCCCTCTCTCTCACCCCTCTCTCTCTCGCTCTGTCTCGCCCCCACCTTCTATCTCTCACCATCTCTCCCCTCTCGACCCCCTCCTTCTCTCTCACTTGACTCTCCCTCTCTCTCTCCCGCACCACTCCCTCTCTCTCCCACACACCCCTCTCTCTCTCTCACACACCAACTCTCTCACCCCCTCCCTCTCTCTCTCGCCCCATCTCTCTCTCTCTCGCACCCCTCTCTCTCTCGACCCCCTCCCTCTTTCTCTCTCACCCCCTCCTTCTCTCTCTTTCGCCCCCTCTCTCTTTTGCGCTCTCTCTCTCTGTCTCTCTCTCTCTCTGTGTCTCTCTCTATCTCTGTCTCTGTCTCTCTCTCTCTCTCTCTCTCTCACACCCCCCGTCTCTCTTTCTCTCGCCCTCTCTCTCTCTCTCTCTCAGCCCCCTCCCTCCTCTCTCTCAACCCCTCTCTCTCTCTCTCTCACCCTCTCTCTCTATCTCTCTCCCCCTCTGTCACTCTCCCACTCTCTCTCTGTCTCACCCCCTCTCTCTCCCTCTCTCTCTCTCACACCCTTTCTCTCTCTCTCTCTCTCACCCCTCTCTCTCTCGTCCTCTCTCTCTCTCTTACCCTCTCTCTCTCTCTGTCGTTCAGCCCCTCCCTCCTTCTCTCTTTCTCTCTCTCTCACCCCCTCTCTCTCGCCCTCTCTCGCCCCTCTCTCTCTCTCTCTTTCGCCCTCTCTCTCCCTCTCTCTTTCTTTCTCTCTCTTTCTTACTCTCTCTCTCTCTCTCTCTATCTCGCCCTCTCTCTCTCTCTCTCTCGACCTCTCTCTCTCTCTCTCTCTCTCTCTCTCGCCCCCTCTCTCTCTCTCGCCCTCTCTCTCTCTCGCCCTCTCTCTCTCTCTCTCGCCCTCTCTGTCTCTCGCCCTCTCTCCCTCTCTCTCTCGCTCGCTCTCTCTCTCTGTCGCCCTCTCTCTCTCTCTCACCCCCTCTCTCTCTGTCTCTCTCTCTCTCGCCCTCTCTCTCTCTTTCTCTCTCTCTCTCGCCCTCTGTCTCCCTCTCTCTCGCTCTCTCTCTCTCGCCCTCTCTCTCTCTCTCGCCCCCGTCTCTCTCTCTCTCTCTTGCCCCCTCTCTCGCCCCCTCTCTCGCCCCCTCTCTCTCTCTCTCTCGCCCTCTCTCACCCACCTCTCTCTCTCTCGTCCCCTCTCTCTCTCGCCCTCTCTCGCCCCTCTCTCTCTCTTTCGCCCTCTCTCTCCCTCTCTCTTTCTTTCTCTCTCTTTCTTTCTCTCTCTCTCTCTCTCTATCTCGCCCTCTCTCTCTCTCTCTCGCCCCCTCTCTCTCTCTCGCCCTCTCTCTGTCTCTCTCGCCCTCTCTGTCTCTCGCCCTCTCTCCCTCTCTCTCTCGCTCGCTCTCTATCTCTCTCGCCCTCTCTCTCTCGCCCTCTCTCTCTCTCTCGCCCTCTCTGTCTCTCGCCCTCTCTCCCTCTCTCTCTCGCTCACTCTCTCTCTCTCGCCCTCTCTCCCTCTCTCTCTCGCCCCCCCGCTCTCTCTCTCTCACCCCCTCTCTCTCTCTCTCTCTCTCAACCTCTCTCTCTCTTTCTCATCTCCCCTCTCTCTCTCTCGCCCTCTCTCTCTCTCTCAGCCCCCTCCCTCCTTCTCTCTCTCAGCCCACTCCCTCCTCCTCTCTCTCACCTGTCCCCTCCCTCTCTCGGCCCTCTCTCGGCCCTCTCTCGGCCCTCTCTCGGCCCTCTCTCGGCCCTCTTTCTGCCCTCTCTCTCTCCTTCTATCGGCCCTCTCTCTCTCTCTCTCTCTGGCCTCTCTCCCTCTCTTACGCATGCTCCCTCTCTATTTGTTGCCCCCTCCCTCTCTCTCTCTCGCCCCATTCCCCTCTCTCTCACCCTCTTCCTCTCTCTCACCCCTCTCTCTCTCGCTCTGTCTCGCCCCCACCTTCTCTCTCTCACCCCCTCACCCCTCTCCGCTCTCTCTCTCTCTCGACCCCCCTCCCTCTTTCTCTCACCCCCCGCCTTCTCTCTCTTTCGCCCCCTCTCTCTTTCGCGCGCTCTCTCTATCTCTCTCTGTCTCTCACCCCCCTCTCGCTCTCTCTCTCTCGATCTCTCTCTCTCTTGCCTCTCTCTCTCTCGCCCTCTCTTGCCTTCTCTCTCTCTCTCTCTCTCTCCTCGCCCTCTCTCGCCTTCTCTCTCTCTCTCTCTCGCCCCCTCCCCTCCTTCTCTCTCTCTGTCACCCCCCCCCTCTCTCTCTCTCTCTCTCTCTCTCTCTCTCCTCCCTCAGCCCCCTCTATCCTTCTCTACTCTCAGCCACCTCCCTTCTCTCTCTCACCTGTGCCCTCCCTCTTTCGGCCCTCTCTCGGCCCTCTCTTTCTCTCTCTCTCCCTGTCTCTCTCCCCCTCCCCTCTCTCTCAGACCCCCTCCCTCTCTTACGCAAGTTCCCTCTCTATCTCCTGCCCCCTGCCTCTCTCTCACCCCATTCCCCTCTCTCACCCCCTCCCTCTCTCTCCACCCTTCTCTATCTCGCTCTCTCTCTTGCCTCCTCCTTCACTCTCTCACCCCCTGCCCCCTCTCGCCCCCCCTCCTTCTCTCTCTCTTGCCCCCTCCCTCTCTCTCTCTCCCGCCCACACTCCCTCTCTCTCCCACCCCCCCTCTCTCTCTCTCACCCCCTCCCTCTCCCTCCTCGCCTCCTCTCTCTCTCTCGGCCCCTCCTTCTCTCTGTCTCTCTCGCCCCCCCTCTCTCTCTCTCTCTCTCCCTCTCTCGCTGTCTCTCTCGCCCTCTCTCGCCCCTTCTCTCTCTCTCCCTCTCTCGCTCTCTTTCTCTCTCTCTCTCTGTCTCTCTCTCTCTCACCCCCTCCCACTCTCTCTCACCACCCACTCCCTCTCTCTCCGCTCCTCTCACACACCCCTCTCTCTTTTGTGCCCTTCCTCTCTCTCACCCATCTCTCTCTCTGTCCCCCTTGCTCTCTCTCATCCAGTCTCTCCCCTCTCCCTCTCTCTCTCTCACGTCCATCTCTCGACATTCTCTCTCTTCACACCTCTATCTAAATCTCTTCCCTCCTATTTCTGTCTCTAGCCATCCTGCATCCTTTTGCCCCCATCTCCCAACCCCTGTCTCTCTATCTCGCCCCTCATTCTCTCACTCTCTGTCCTTTCCTTTTCTCTCTCTCTCTACCTCACCCTCTCTCTCTGTCTCTCTCTCCCTCACCCTCTCTCTCTCTCTCTCCCTCACTCTCTCTCTCCCTCACCCTCTCTCTCTCCCTCACCCTCCCTCTCTCTTCCCTCACCCTTTCTCTCCCTCACCCTCTCTCTCCCTCACCCTCACCCCCTAACTCTCTCTCTCCCCCTTCTTGCTCTCCACCCCCCCTCGGTGTCTCACTCCTCCCAGCTCCCTCTTTCCCTCTGACTGAATCTCTCTCTCTCCCTGTCTCTCTCTGACATACTCTGTCTCCCTTGTCCTGTCCTCTCCCTCTGACCCAGAGACTGGGGGTGTTTGGGGTTAAGGCTGCGTGTGAGGCATGGGGGTGAGATGTGGGAGGTGGGGAAAATAGAGATCGAGTTGTGGGAGGGAGAGAGAGGGGGCTGAGAGGGAAGAGTGGAGGCAGGTGGAGAAACCTGGGTTGGGGGTGTGTGTGTGTGCGAGAGAGGGGGATGAGGGAGAGGGTTGAAAAAGAGTGTGTGTGCTGAACGAGAGAGCGACAGAGAGAATTGAGGAGAAAGAGTAGGGGAGAGGTAATGGGGAGGCCAGGTTGGAGTGGGGGGGTCAGAGGGAGTTAAACCCAGCTCATGAGCTCAGGGCGCGGTGCCCTCCCCTTCCCTGAGGACCAGGACTTGGGGCTGAGTCTGTCTCTCTCCAGCTCAGCTTCTCCAACACAAAGACACACAACAACATCGGTCACTCTGCTGCTCGGCACGCTTTAATCAACATTTTTATTGTTTACAAATGGAAGTGATGGATACAGTCAGTGGGATGGTGCCTTTTCTCACTGGCCCCTGAGTTGTGAGAAACATTGAAATGTTTCCCTGTAACCCCCCTGTGGGATAAGGATGGACAAACCAGCGCTACCCTCAGTCTGTTACCATAGCGACAGGCTGCTCCATCGCTGAAACACTGAACTGAAATGAGAAAATCCCGGATGGAGTGATTAATGAGGGAATTTGATGGATGGATGGATTTGGGTGAAGGGATATTTCAGCACATTCTTCAGCTGCTGCCTGAACTTAGTCTGGGTCACGGCATAAATCGCGGTGTTTGTGCAGCAACTGAGGAGCTGCAGCATGAAGCCCAATTGCTGAACAAAGTAATCGAGATACACAGACCGATACCCAATCCACCACATCCGTCTCCATATAGAAAACAGCATTAACGTTGACCATAACAGGATGAAATTGGCCGAGATCACAAACAGTAAAATGATGGATTTTTTTCGGTTTCTCATTTCAGTGTCAGACTGAGCGTCCCCATTGGTGTGAGCGCGGAGTCTCCTGCGGGCTCTGCTGGTCACTAAAATGTGTCTGACGGTGAGACCATTGAGCAGCAGAATCAGGAGAAATGGGACACACGTGGTTAGAATGTGGTGGAGGAACTGGATTGTGACCCAGACACTGGAGAATAGAACAGCGTCTGTTACATCACAAAACCAGGGGGTGTTCACCAGCGAATACCGAGCCTTGAGCATAAAATACCAGAAAATGTTCTTTAAACAGCTCAGCACAGTCACTGCTCCCAGAACCACAGCCGCCGTTTTCTCACTGCAATATTTACTTTTCAGCTTCTGGCAACAAATGGCCACAAACCGATCAAAGGTGAAAGTGACGGTGAACCAGACAGAGCAGTCAGTGGCTGCATAAAGCAGGACGGCGTGGATATTACACACGGGGACGGAGTCCCTCAGGAAATAAAACTGTTCCTGATAAACAATGGGAATGTGTCTCAGGATCAGGTCGAGGATAATGACCAGGAGATCCGCCGCTGCCATGGCCCCCAGGTAACGTCTGACACATGGAGACAATCCACAATCTTTATAAAGCAGGACGTAGATGGTCACTACGTTAACTGTGAGGAAGGAAAACAAACCCATTATCCATCAGCCTGGAGGCAAAGGGACCCGTTTGATCGGGGACCCAGTGAGATTTTCAAATGTGTCCCTGTATTCAGGGATTTATTAAAATAATTGGAGCTGGAATAACAAATGGGAAGGTCGGAATTACTGACAAAAATGTGACATAAACCACAACAAACCCTCCCTCCCCAAACACAGAGACACATCCATAAGGACATTTGGTTTCCAGAACATTCCCACACAGTCGATCACTCGAGAGCAGACACAGGTCACTTCTTCCCAGTTCCTAATATGGAGGGTGGAAACATTGCTGTCCTGAAGGATTCTCTCCCAGTTTCCTGAAGACAAACGGAGTTTGGGAATTCCTGTATTTTGTTCTAAATTGTGGTCGATCCTGTGTCGTGGAGAAATGTAAACGCAGGGAAAACGTATTCACCCCTTTAACTGCCTGAGGGGCCTTCGGAACAGTGTCTCCCTCTCCCTGGAACGGGATCTCTTCCCTCGGGATCTTATCGTTTGTTCAATTCACTGACGTCCGGCCGTTCACAAACAATGACAGGGACAGAACGTTCCGGGGAATGTCAGTTATAGAATGTCGGGGTCAGAACGTTCCGGGGAATGGCAGTTATAGAATGTCGGGGACAGAACGTTCCGGGGAATGGCAGTTATAGAATGTCGAGCACAGAACATTCCGGGGAATATCATTTATAGAATGTCAGGGACAGAACGTTCCGGGGAATGGCAGTTATAGAATGTCGGAGACGGAATGTTACGGGGAATGGCAGTTATAGAATGTCGGAGACGGAATGTTCCGAGGAACTCCTTGATCTGTCCATGACCTTCCCCCATCCCCTCTGACCTATCACCTCTCCCCCACCTCCGTCTCTCGATCACATTCCCAGCTCCAATACCCCAGCCCCAGCCCCCAGCCCCCAGCCCCCAGCCCCCAGCCCCCTCCCATTTATCTCTCAGCTCCCCGGCCCACAAGCCTCATTCTTGATGAAGGGATTATGCCTGAAGCATTCATTCCCCTGCTCCTCGGATGCTGCCTGACCTGCTGTGCTTTTCCAGCACCACACTCCCAGTCAGGAAACAGTCCGACACCGTCATACTCACAGGATCAGGCCTGATGGGTAATTTAGATTAGATTAGATTACCTACAGTGTGGAAACAGGCCCTTCAGCCCAACAAGTCCACACCGACCCGCCGAAGCGCAACCCACTCAGACCCATTCTCATACATTTACCCCTTCACCGAACACTACGGACAATTTCCCATGGCCAATTCACCTGACCTGCACATCTTTGGACTGTGGGAGGAAACCAGAGCACCTGGAGGAAACCCACGCAGACACGGGGAGAATGTGCAAACTCCACACAGTCAGTCGCCTGAAGCGGGAATTGAACCCGGGCCTCTGGCGCTGTGAGGCAACAGTGCTAACCACTGTGCCACCGTGCTCACCCATAATGTTTCATGAAGCCCCATCACCATCCCTGGGTTTATCCTGTCCCACTGGCAGGACAGACCCACCAGTGGTGGGGACACCCTGGGATACAGTCAGGGAAGGAGTTACCCTGCAAATCCCCAACATTGATTCCAGAACCCAGGAAATCTCATGGTAACAGATCGTGGTCAAAGAAATCGCCTGAGGATGGTTGTCTCCTGCCCCCCCTCTTGGAAACAAATCAGAGGAAGCACTGAGGGTGATAAGGACTCAGACCACCCTCTGGGTGTGGGACTTCAATGTCCATCACTAAGAGTGTCCCCACAGGCCCACCGCTGCCTGAGGAGGGACAGGCTTCAATACACAACAGCCAGACTGGGGGAAACATTCTCCCCAAACTCCTTGTCCCAGATGGATCTGTCCCTGACAGTATCTGTAGGAGCACCCAGCACACAGTCCTGGTGGAGGGAAAGTCTCAGCCTCACATTTGACACACTCATGATTAATGTGTTGCTGGAAAAGCACAGCAGGTCAGGCAGCATCCCAGGAGCAGGAAAATCACCGTTTTGGGCAGCAGGCCTCCATCACGAATGAGGCTGAGACACTCCGGGATGGAGAGATAAATCATATTCGGCGTACTGCTCACTGTGTGATGTGACACTCCCTCCTGTGAAGTAGGACATACTTCTAAAGGACTGAGCACATGGAAACTGGCCATCCATGAGGCACTGTGGGCTAGTAACAGCTGCAGCATCAATGGCCTTCCCTCCATCATAAAGTCAGAAGGGGCCGATTCACTGATGGTTTCAAAATGTTCAGCACCATTCACAACTGCACCGATACTGAAGCAGGCTATTCAGCCCCTCAAGAGTTTTAAGTAGGAACAGAATGAGGCCATTCAGCCATTGGAGGCTGTTACTCAGCGATTGGAAAAGAACTCTTAATCTCTCATACCTGTTACACAGGAAATGGAAGGGAACATTCAGCATTTCAAAGCTGCTACACAGGATAACGGGGAGCTGTGCAGACCATAGCAGTTCATTGGTCTATAAACCCAGACTAGATATCTGTCCAGGACGGGGAGCTGTGCAGACCACAGCAGTGCATTGATCTATAAACCCAGACTAGAAATCTGTCCAGGACGGGGTGCTGTGCAGACCACAGCAGTGCATTGATCTATAAACCCGGACCAGATATCTGTCCAGGACGGGGAGCTGTGCAGACCACAGCAGTGCATTGATCTATAAACCCGGACCAGATATCTGTCCAGGGCGGGGAGCTGTGCAGACCACAGCAGTGCATTGATCTATAAACACGGACAAGATATCTGTCCAGGACGGGGAGCTGTGTAGACCACAGCAGTGCATTGATCTATAAACACGGACAAGATATCTGTCCAGGACGGGAAGCTGTGCAGACCACAGCAGTGCATTGATCTATAAACTCGGACTAGATATCTGTCCAGGACGGGGAGCTGTGCAGACCACAGCAGTGCATTGATCTATAAACACGGACAAATTACCTGTCCAGCACCGGGAGCTGTGCAGAATTCAGCAGTGTATTAATGTGTGAACCTGAAAGAAATATCCATCCAGTATGTGGAGCTGTACACACTACACCATTGCATTATCTATGAACCTCAACCAGTTAGTCTGACCAGCACAGAGATGTGTGCAGTGATCACCCGTGAATTAATCTGTAAACCAGGAGCAGTTACTCTCCCAGCATGTAGGACTGTGTACCCCACCTCAGTACATTGATCTGTAAAACAGGAGCAGTTACCCTCCCAGTATGTAGGACTGTGCACACCACCCCAGTGCATTGATCTGTAACCCAGGAGCAGTTATCCTCCCAGCATGTAGGACTGTGTACCCCACCCCAGTACATTGATCTGTAACCCAGAAGCAGTTACCCTCCCAGCATGTAGGACTGTGTACCCCACCCCAGTACATTGATCTGTAACCCAGGAGCAGTTACACTCCCAGCATGTAGGACTGTGTACCCCACCCCAGTACATTGATCTGTAACCCAGGAGCAGTTACACTCCTAGCATGTAGGACTGTGTACACCACCCCAGTGCATTGATCTGTAACCCAGGAACTGTTACACCCCCAGCATGTAGGACTGTGTACACCACCCCAGTGCATTGATCTGTAACCCAGGAGCAGTTACCCTCCCAGCATGTAGGACTGTGTACCCCACCCTAGTACATTGATCTGTAACCCAGGAGCAGTTACCCTCCCAGCATGTAGGACTGTGTACCCCACCCTAGTACATTGATCTGTAACCCAGGAGCAGTTACCCTCCCAGCATGTAGGACTGTGTACACCACCCCAGTACATTGATCTCTAATCTAGGAGCAGTTACCCTCCCAGAATGTAGGACTGTGTACAACACCCCAGTGCATTGATCTGTAACCCAGGAGCAGTTACCCTCCCAGCAAGTAGGACAATGTACCCCATCCCAGTGTTTTGATCTGTAACCTAAGAGCAGTTCCCCTCCCAGCATGCAGGACTGTGTACAACACCCCAGTGCATTGATCTGTAACCCAGGAGCAGTTACCCACCCAGCATGTAGGACTGTGTACCCCTCCCCAGTACATTGATCTGTAACCCAGGAGCAGTTACCCCCCCCCCCCAGTATGTAGGACTGTGTACACCACCCCAGTACATTGATCTCTAATCCAGGAGCAGTTACCCTCCCAGAATGTAGGACTGTGTACAACACCCCAGTGCATTGATCTGTAACCCAGGAGCAGTTACCCTCCCAGCAAGTAGGACAATGTACCCCATCCCAGTGTTTTGATCTGTAACCTAAGAGCAGTTCCCCTCCCAGCATGTAGGACTGTGTACAACACCCCAGTGCATTGATCCGTAACCCAGGAGCAGTTACCCTCCCAGCATGCAGGACTGTGTACAACACCCCAGTGCATTGATCTGTAAACCAGGAGCAGTTAACCTCCCAGCATGTCGGACTGTGTACACCACCCCAGTGCATTGATCTGTAAACCAGGAGCAGTTACCCTCCCAGCATGTTGGACTGGGTACATCACCCCAGTGCATTCATCTGTAATCCAGGAGCTGTTACCTCCCAGCATGTAGGACTGTGTAACCCACCCCAGTACATTGATCTGTAAACCAGGAGCAGTTACCCTCCCAGCATGTAGGACTGGGTACACCACCCCAGTACATTGATCTGTAAACCAGGAGCAGTTACCCTCCCAGCATGTAGGACTGTGTACTCTACCCCAGTGCACTGTTCTGTAAACCAGGAGCATTTACCCTCACAGCATGTATGACTGTATACACCACCCCAGTGCCTGGATCTGAAAACTAGGAAAAGTTACCCTCCCAGCATGTAGGACTGTGTACACATCACCAATGCATTGATCTGTAACCCAGGAGCCGTTACACTCCCAGCATATCGGTCTGTGTACACCACCCCAGTGCCTGGATCTGAAAACCAGGAGCACTCACCCTCCCAACATGTAGGACTGTGTACACCAGCCCAGTTTATTGATCTGTAACACAAGAGCAGTTACCCTCCCAGCATGTAGGACTCTGTATGTCCCCACAATGCATTGCTCAGTAACACTGTGTGAGATCCCTGCCCAGTGTGGGGAAACTTGCAGCCCGTTCTTGAAGTGACAAGATGTACAGCTCCCACCCATTTACTGCTCCATATCTCCATTGTGCCCTGACAAGGGGGTGCTGTGGGTGTGAACATCACTGCCAGAGAGAGATAGTGGGGGAATCAGATAGTGGGGGAAGCATCAATAACCTTCCCCGCTCTGTCAGGATAAGGGTCACCATATTCTCTCTGCTCTCTCACACTCACCGTATAACAGGTAAAGCACCTTCCCACCCCGCCGTGATCTCTCTCTCTCCCTCTCTCTCCCACTCTCTATCCCTCTCTCTCTCTCTCTCCCTCTCTCTCTCCCCCTGTCTTCCTCCTCCCTCCACTTTACCCCACACACGTTAATAACACTGCATGGATACAACACTGTGGACTGACTCCCTCCAGACCCCTCACCATGAACCCGTCCCCTTCATCTACACTAACACTAACAGCAGGGCCACCCACTCCCACCCTCACTCCCTCCCTCCCTTTCTCCCATTCCAGGAGAAACAGCCTGGAATAGGACAGAAAGGGCCTATCCGGGTGGTGGAGGGCCCGATATCCGTTCCCTCACTCCCCTCCCCCCGCCATGTGGGGAGGACCCTGGTAGGAGCCGGAGAGGACGGGGACACCTCGTGTGGAGATTCTGAAACACCCACGTCCCACCGACCGAGTCAGGAGCACTGTTCAGTGAAGGGCAATTCTCACTTTAAACCCACTGGCAGCTCCGTTTTCCCCCGGCACAACTTAGAAGCCGTGGCCCTGATACCATCTCCCTTTTGTGTCGAGCTGGTACAAATGGAATCCCCACGGTCTCGGTGGGCAGGAGGGTGGGCTCACATCACATCGTCACCACCACCTCCCAGGAAGGGAGCACGGAGGCTCCCTCCTACACTTCCCCCTGTAAACAGCTCAGATACTGAAACTAATCTGTGATTGCAACTGCTCTCCCCACTTGTCCTGACATCTTCAACAATCTGTGCTCATATACACTCAGCGTTCTCTGTTCCTGCAGCCCCTTTATAATGGCACAGCCTGTTTTAAACTGTCTTTCATTGTCTTTCCTACCAAAGTGTATCACCTTACACTGCACTGCACTGCACTGATCCCCATCTGCCATAAACCTGAACACTAAACCAACGTGTGATTGTCCTGTTAGAGTTCCACACTCTCCTCCATAGACTTCAGAGTTCTTCCAGGTTCGGTGCCATCTACAAACATTGAATTGTTATAGCGTCACAGTCCCCATGAAACAACTGAAATCCTGCCCCACACACACAAGTGCGAGCAAGTGAAATACTGATCTATTCCTATGGACAAAGTTGAATAATGACATGCTGTCAATGGAGCAACAAAAGTCCTGACACACACCAGACGGAGCGAATGAAATATTGACAAACCACAGAGCAAGAGAAATCTGGATAGGTCCCACTTATCGATATTCATCAGGGTATAATGTGATGGAGTTGAAAGAGAGAGGGAATGCTATTCTGAACTGAGAGCTTACAAGCACCTGTGGTATGAGAGGATGGCAGACCCAGAAACAGTATATTGCTATAGAGCTGGAGTCGGGTAATAAGAAGTTAGGAGAAAGAGGGTCCCAGAGTTGTGAATCGTTGATGTAAAATGTTCACTTTCAGAGTGAAAATATAAATTGATATTTTATTTAAAGAGTGGAATTTGGCAGATCTGTCCCATATATTTTAACAGTTTATGAAGCGAATTGAGTATTTCTTTAAGTTTCGTTTAAATTACCAGATGAGGTTCACGCAGTGCCCTAACCATTCCCGTGTGTATATCTGTGTGTCTTTGTGTGGGGCAGGTCTGCCAGTCTCTGTGGTGCTTAAAGTGATGCAATGCCACCCCCTGCTGGCCTCCCCACGCCACTGCACAGGCGTGAGGGAGAGGGTAGCTGCTCACAGCACCATCCAAACTGATGTCTTGTCGATGTACTGATCTAAATGTCCTTTAAACGGTGTAAATGTCCCTGCTTTCACCACTTCCTCTGGAAGTTCATTCCACACACAAGCGAGACTCTGTCTAACATAATTACCTCTCATGACTTTCGTTAATCTTTTTTCCTCGCACCTTAAAAATCTCTCAGTTTTGAATCCTCAACTCTAGAGAAAAGACATCAGTCCTTCAGCTTCTCTGTAACCCTCATTATTTTATAAATCTCTGTAAAGTTAGTGCTTAATCTCATACTCTTCAGTGAAAAAAGTCCCAGCCGATCCAGCCTCTCCTTATAGTTCACTCCCTCCTTTCCCAGAAACATCCAGGTAAATCTCTTTTCAATCCTCTCCAGCTTAATAATATCAACGTCAGTAATATCAAAGTGAATAGTCAAGGTATTTTCTAAGGGCATGGGGAGTCCAAAACTAGAGGACATAGGCTTAAGGTGAGAGGGGAAACATTTAAAAGTGTCCTAAGGGGCAGCTTTTTCACCCAGAGGGTGGTCTGCCTATGGAATGAGCGGGCAGGGTGACCAGACTGGTCACAGTATTCCAGAAGAGGTCTCACCAATATCCTGTACAACCACAATATTGACGTCCCAATTCCGATACTCATTGGTCTGTCCTATGAAGACATGTGTGATAAACACCTTCTTAACCACACTATCTATATGAGATGCAAATATTAAACAATTAAACCTCACGGCCTAGGTTTCTGTTCTACAGCACTGCCAAAGGCTCTACTTTTCATTGTATAGTTCCTGCTGTTGTTTGGTTTACCAAATCCAATACCTCGCATTAATCCAAACTAAACTCCATCAGCCACCCCTCAGCCCAGTGTGTGATATTACTGTCACCTCACCCTCTCCCTTCAATTTTAAAATGCCCATCTCCCTCTCCAGGAGGCCTGCACACTCCGGCCTTGATTTTCAGAAAGACCGTGAGCTTGGTTTGCCTTGTGTGGTTAGGGGGAGGAGGGACAGATTGCAGACACAGTCAGTGGGGAGGAGAGGCTGGACAGTAGTCAGCGGCCTGGTGTCATTTCATGCTTTTAGGAAAAGGGGAGTCGCACGTGAGAGTTGGGTAAGAGTGATCGGTGTTTTGGGGTCAGAAATTAAGCTCTTCATTCATCTCTGGTGTTCAGTAATAAATATCTATTTGAGACCCTTCATTGGGCAGACTGTGTCTGCAGGATTTCTTTCCTTAATATTGCAGACTACAGATAATAGCACTTAAAGATGTTTATAGTTAATTTTGATAGCACAGCACGTACACTCAATATCCTACAGTTGAGACAAATATCTTTCATTTGTTTAATAATACAAAGTGTTGTTTGTAATTTAGTAATGGTAACCTGATTATAATAAATCCACATCAAGCTGAAAGTGGGCACTAAAATATGACCCAAAATCTGGGTATGGTAGTGTGGTGGGTAGTGTCCCTGTCTCTGAGCCAGAGTTCTGGATTTGATTCCAATTCCTGAACTTGTGTGGTAGATTTCCTAGCTCTGGGCTAGAAGGCCTGGATTCAAGTCGTGCCTGTTGCAGAGGTATGTCACAGCATGTCAGGACAGTTTGATGAACAAACACACAGGCGAATACTGTTACAGCTTTATGGGTATTGCTGAGTGATGCTAGTCCCTCCCTCTGGGCACAAAGGTCTCGGTGTAAATCCCACAGAAGTTTCTCATAATATATCTTAACAAACTGATTAAAATGGATTTAGAATTGTGACTTGATGGATAAGGGAGCGGTGTCAGTATTGAATTTCAGAATTTAGGCCCTGGATGACTGAAAGTACAGGTATTCGTGATCATTGGAGTCACATTTCGCAGCGGTAGTGGTTTATAAAATCAAAATGGCCATGGAGGGTGAGTAGTCAGGGTTTGTCCCCAGGTTCGGGGCGTCCAAAACTAGAGGGCATTGTTTGAAAGTGAGAGGGGAAAGATTTTGATGAGGCCTAAAGGGCACAATTTCACACAGAGGGTGGTGTGCACATAGAGTGAGCTACCAGAGGAAGTGGTGGAGGCTGGTACAACTACAGCATGTAAAAGTCATCTGGGTACTGACAGACCTGCCGAGCTTTTCCAGAAATTTCTGCATTTGTTAATAAATGCAGTCATTTTAACACAAGTATTCTGAATATATTAAATATTTTATTTTTTAATGACGCAGGGCCATGTAAACATATTTCAAATCAGTCGAGACCATTTTCTGCTCAGGGTATTGCTCTGTGTATGACAGCAGCAATGATGCACCTACATGGAACAGGGAATGTGATGGAGACATAGTTTGGACAATGTACAAGGAGACCTCACATGGTCCAGTTTGGGAGAGGATGACATTACTGTGTGATTCAGCTCAGAGAGGGAGAAAATGTAACCTGCCTGAGAAGGAATTGCCTATCACACTCTCTCTCCTTCATTGTTCCTCATCACAGCAATGTGTGCAAGCTAAAAAAAATCTACAGTCATCGTTACTTTTATAGAATCACTGCAGTGTTGAAACAGGCCCTTCAGCCTAACAAGTCAATACAAACCTTCCCAACCCATTTCCCTATATTTGCCCCGGACTAATGCACCCAACCTAGAATTCCCTGAACACTACGGACAATTTAACATGACAATCCACCGAACCTACACAGTTTGTGGGAGGAAACTGGATCACCCATTAGAAGCTCACACAGGTAAGGGGAGAATGTGCAAACTCCACACAGACAGTCACCCAAGGCTGGAATCGAACCCAAGTCCCTGGTGCTGTGAGGCAGCAGTGCTAACCACCGTGCTGCCCTTTGGGTGATCCTGACCAGAATTCACTGGAATCTCCTCAGTGCCTAAAGCAAAGGGAATTCAGCCAAATCCAACTCTCCCAGGATGAAATCCCATTGCTAGCAGCTGTGTGAGCACAATATCTTCAGAAGCAGAATAACGTTTTGGACAATCTCAATTTTTACTTTTGTCATGAGTTCTAATAATATCTGGACAAAGTTCTTTCAAATTAAATTGCAGAAATTTTGTTAATCTGTGTGTGTGTATGTGTGTGCGTTTGTTTGTGTGTTTGTGTTTAGAAAGGGAAATATTAGACCATAAGACATAGGAGTGGAAGGAAGGCCATTCGGCCCATTGAGTGCACTCAGCCACTTAATCATGGCTGATGGGCATTTCAACTCCACTTACCCACATTCTCCCCGTAGCCCTTAATTCCTTGTGACATCAAGAATTTATCAATCTATTCCTTGAAGACATTTAGCGTCCCAGCCTCCACTGCACTCTGTGGTAATGAATTCCACAGGCCCACCACTCTCTGGCTGAAGAAATTTTTCCGCATTTCTGTTCTGAATTGACCCCTTCTAATTCTAAGGTGTAACGGAAACAATTTCTTAGCGTCCACCCTTTCCAAGCCATTGATTATATAATTGCAATACCCAAACAGTTTGCCATTCATCTTTCCACCATAGTTTGAGTAACATTGCTCTGGATCATAAACGTGTTGTTTTAGCAGATTAAAGAAACTAGCCTGACTTGTTCCGAAAACTGACCCTGACCCAGTCTGTGACCGATATCATCGGCCATATCACTAACCTGGTTACATTTAACATTTGTTGTGAGCAGTGGAGGTGTGGGACTAGAAAAGGAAACAGTGACCCCAAAAGCCGGGGAACGATAATCCAGTGAGCCTGATGTCAGTGGTGGGTAAGTTGTTGGAGGGCTTTCTGAGGGATAGCATTTACATACATTTGGGAAGGCAAGGGCCGATCGGGGTAGACAACGTAGCTTTCTGCATGGGAAATCATGCCTCATTAATTTGATTGAGTTTTTTGAAGAGGTGACAAAGAAGATTGATGAAGCCAGTTTGATAGACATTGTCTATATGGACTTCAGCAAGGTGTTCATTTAAACAACAAAGAACAAGGAAAATCTACAGCCCAGGAACAGGCCCTTCGCCCTCCAAGCCTGAGCCGATCCAAATGTACTGTCTAAATCAGTCGCCCAATTCCTAAGCATCTGTATCCCTGTACTCCCCACCTACTCATGCATCTGTCCAGACGCATCTTAAATGAATCTACCGTGCTTGCTTCTACCACCTCTGCTAGCAACACGTTCCAAATGCCTACCACTCTCTGTGTGATGTACTTACCATGTGTAACCCCCTTAAACATTCCAACTCTCACTTTGAAAGCATGACCTCTCGTTATTGAATCCTTCACCCTGGGAAAAAGCCCGTCTCTATCCACCCTGTCTATACCCTTCATGATTTTGTAAACCTCAATCAGGTCCCCCCTCAATCTCCTTTTATCTAGTGAAAATAAACCTAACCTACTCAGCCTCTCTTCATAGCTAGTATTTCATTCTGATTGGTAGACAGATTAGTAAGTTTCAGTCACATAAGATACAGAGGAAGCTCGTCACAATTGGCTTGAAGGAAGAGGGACATTTTTCAGCCTGGAGGCTTGTGAGCAGCAATGTGCTGCAAGAATCAATACTGAGTTCACAGCATTTCATCATTTATGTAAAGGATTTAGATGTGAATATTGGGGCCATCGTTCGTAAATTTACAGATGACATCAGTAAGGTGGTGTAGTAGATTATCTCAGAGTACAACAAGACCACAATTAGATGGGACAAAGGGGCAAGGAGTGACAGATGAAGTTTAATTTAGATAAATACGAGGTTTTGTATTTTGTGAACGCACACCAGGGCAGGAATTATACACTTAATGATAAGGTCCTGGGGCGTGTTGTAGAACAAACTGACATAGTACTGCAGGTATATTGTTCCTTGAATGTGGACTCGCAGGTAGACAGAGTGGTGCAAAACACATTTGGCACATTTGTCTTATTCAGTCAGAGCATTGAGTATAGGAATTGTGGTGGTATGTTGGATCTGTACAGGACGTTGTGAGGCCACTTTAAGAATACTGCGTACAACTCGGTTTTCTGCAGAAATAATTTACCCGGATGTTCCAGGACTGGAGGTTTGAGCTTTAGTGAGAGGTTGATTAGGTTGAGGTGCTTTCTCATGGAGTGTCAGAGGCTGAAGGGTGACATTATAGAGGTTTATAAAACCATCAGGGGCATGGATATTCTGAACAGCCACGTTCTGCTCTCCAGGATTGGGGAGTCCAGAAGAAGAGGGCATAGGTTGATGGGGAGAGGGTGAATGATTTAGAAGGGACCTGAAGGTAAATATTTCACACAGAGAGTGGTGTGTGGACAGAAAGCGCAGTCAGAGGAAGTGCTGAAGGCGGTTACAATCGCACATTTAAAACGTATCTGAAAGAGGAGGGATACTGGCCAAATACTGGCAAATGGGACTGGATCAGATTTGATATCTGATCGGAATGAACAGATTGGACTAATGGGTCTGTTCCTGTTCTGCATGACTCTCTGATTCTATAAGAAGGATGTTGAATAATTCTGAAAGGACCTTCCAAGTGGGAATTCTCTTCAGTGGAAGTTTATCGTGCCTCTATGTTCACATTGATTGAAAGCTGCATCAGTTAAATATTTGACAGAGAAGTGAGTCACGGATAATGGGATATAGACAGGGAAGTGGGGCTGAGACCCCAACCTGATCAGCCACAATTTTAGAGCCTGGTGGAGAAGGTTCAAAGTGTCTAATGACCCCCTCCTGCTCCTCAGTCCCATGTTTCTGTGTTCCATTCAGCCCCTCATACCTGCTAGACAGGAGCAGTTGGAGGCCACTTAATCCTATAACCTGGTGCACAGAAACAGGGGAGACCAATCAGTCCCTCAATACTGTCCCACACGCTTTGAGGTGATTTTGGAAATGTAATTGGAAAATCCAGGCTGGGTATGAAAGAGGCCCCTCATCTCTCTTCACAGAGCTTCCCCTCTCTGCAACTTGTGCTTTATTTGTTGTTCATGTGGTACACCCAGATTCACTGTGAATACAGCCCCCATACCTCAACCAGAGTTGGCTCGCAAAATCCTCTGGTCTCCCTGACTGCAATATTCAGTAATTGCACATTCATGAAAATAACACCCACTAACTCTCCATTAACAGAATGGGAGAACATCAGAAACAGGGGTAAGTCGTTCACCCCCCAAGCCTGCCTTGCCCTTCACTGAGATCATGACTGAATCTGCTCTTGGTCTCAAATTCTCTTTCAAACCCAATTCTTCATAGCCCTCACCTCTCTGACAGGTCAATATACATCTACCTCCTCTTCAAATACTTTCAGTCATCTAGCTTCCCGAACACTCTTGAGAACAGAAATCCTGACATTCAATCCCACCTGTTTGAAGAAAACACTTGCTGCTCCTATATCATGGTTTATTGATATGAACAAAAGAGGTTGAGACAAGGGTTCAGGTAAAAAATGACTGGCCCTGATATCAAGGCAGTGGTTGACTTTTGTTGACATCAAGGAGCTTAACAAAACTGGACTTAATGGGAATCGGAGTAAACTCTCCAGTGTTTGGGGTCAAACATGGCACAAAGGAAGATGGTCATCATCTCTGTCCTGGGTCACCTCTGTGGGAGATCCTCAGGGGAGCTTCCTCTTCACAAACAGCTTCAGCTGCTTCATCAATGTCTCCCCGCCCCCACCTTCCCCACCATAAGATCAGAAGTGGAGATGGTCACCGAAGATGCCACTATGTTCAGAACATTTTGTTCCCCCCTCAGCTCCTGAACTAGTTTGTGTCCGTGTGCAGCAAGACCCAGACTCCATTGAGACTTGTGCTGTTAAAGTGTCAGTAACATTCATGTAACAGCACTGCCTGGCACTGCACATTGCCACAGTAAAACAAGAGTTCATTCAGCACCTCACGCTAGTTTCACAGGAATATGAGGAAGCCATTCAGCCCATTGACACTATTGGAGAAGAACAGGGACAGCCCATTCAGTGCTTCCAGCCTATTACTCAGGAAGAGAAGGAGTCTAGTGTGATGGACCACACGAGAGCCCCTCGAAAATATTTGAAGGCGGTCACCTAGACTCTTTTTTTTTTATTTTAAAGGGAATATAAAGTGACTGTTCCAGATGCAATGTGACAGGTCAAACTACTCGGTGTGAAGTTAAACACTATTTATTGAAACGGGAAAGATAAAATGAAAGCAAAGAAAGAGGAATTTAGAAAATCATAATTCCATTAGGCAAGTTAACAGAATAACAAATCTAGGAACTATTACTAATGAACTGTACCCATATAGGAAAATCCCAAAAACACAGCCCCTGGCAGAAAGGAAAATTCAGACACAGATCGTCACAAAGATTTCTCTAATCCGGGAATTAAAAACAGCACCAAGAGAAAATTCAGAGAGAGTCGCACCCAGGAGATAGTCACTGAAGATTCTAACTCTGTGCAGACCCCAATAGTTTCTGATACTACTGAGAAACCAAAACCCAGAGATCGTAATTTGTGAGAGCTGGCCACACCCATTCAGGCTGCATTAAAATAAACCCAAAGCCTCCCTAGCTGTTTACTCAGTGGCTTGAACTAACCAGTTTGGTAATGATCATTCAATCTCTCTCTGAAAAGGAACCAGGACAAAATAACCTCTCAAAGCCTGCAGCATCATCACACTTGTCAGTATATCGAGGTGTCAAACAGGAACCAGGGGTAACCCAATCAGGCCCTTGGTCCTGTCCAATCCGAAGAGGAAGAAGCCATTCAGACCCTTGAGTCTCTTACACAGAAACAGGAGGAGGCCATTCAGCCCCTAAAGCCACTTCCACAGCAACAGGATGAGGCCATTCAGCTCCTTCAGTCTCTTACACAGGAACAGGAGGAGGCCATTCCCCCCTCAACGCACTTGCAAAGGGACAGAATGAGGTAATTGATGCTGATTCCTGATGAATGGCTTATGCCCAAAACGTGGATTCTCCTGCTCCTCGGAGCTGCCTGACCATCTGTGCTTTTCCAGCAATCTACTCTCTACTACAATCTCCAGCATCGGCATTCCTCACTGTCTCCAGATTGATGCTCCAATATGATCAACAAGTGGAGCAGATGCACATTAGTGCACAGACAGACTGCTCCATGTTGTTCCTCCTGGCTCCGTTGCTCATGATAAACACGTGGGACATTAACGTGGTTTTCTAGTGGTGAGGAGGGAAGCCATATGTCTTGTGTGAAGTCTCAAGAAGGCACCTTCCATCTCTGAGAAGCCAGCCTTTCTCTATGCAGGGTGGAAGCTGGTGGGAATGGTTACCTGTTTCAGATCGAAGGTATTATGGCTGATGTTGGGGATTGTGAACAACATGGCGTTCAGTACGGGTTCACACACCAACAGCACAATAACATGGGGAGACTTAATTTGGCATATAAACTATTAGGAAAGTCACGTTAGACTGATGAATCGACTCTCTGTGTTCAAATAATGGTGATCTTTCTCATGTTGATCTTGTCGAGTGCTTGTCTTGTGCAGTGTATCGTGTATGCCTTACTCTGTCCAAGTCTATTTCCACCCTATGATCTGTCTGGCCATGCTTACTATGATCTGCCTCCACTGCTCATAAATAAAGTGTTTCCCTTTACTGAGGTACACGTGACAATAAATCAGATCAATCAATCCTGAGTAATGTATGGAATTTCACACCCTATCAATGTGTCTTTTGGAAATATACCTGCTACACCTCGTGTTTCAGCGTCACCATTTCAGATTTTACAGCTGTGCAGATTAAACTCTCAGGTTCTTCACTCTACCCTCATGATACTGCCATCTGTATCTGTGGTAACGAGATCATTCCTTACAAAGGAGATCAAATCTGTAGAGGGCGCCCCAAATGCTCTCTCACCAAGACTCTACAACAGCAGGAAGATGGCTTTACTTATGTACTCGAATCATCTTACAATGAAGGACGGCATACCATTGTCTGAACCCATTACTTACACAGGGTTTGATTCGGAGCAGTCAGCATAGATTTGTGAGTGGGAGATCATGCTTCCCAAATTTGTTAGAGTTCTTTGATGAAGGGACCAGGAAGGTTGACGAGGACAGAGCGGTAAACGTAGTCTCTATGGATTTCAGTAAGGCCTTTGATAAGGTTCCACATGGCAGGCTTCTCGGTAAGGTTCCATCACGTGGAATGCTGGGGGAACTGTCCAATCGGATACGCAGTTGGGTTGATGGTCGGAAGTAGAGGGTTTAGTGGAAGGATGATGGTCAGACTGAAAGCTGTGTCCATTGCTGTTTGCTATCTATGATTTGGTTGAGAATGTACAAGGCATGATTAGTAAGTTTGCAGATGACACGAAAATAAGTGGTAACGTGATCAGTGAGAAAGTTTATCAGAAATTGCAGCAGGACGTTAATCAGGTGGGGAAGTGGGCCGAGAAATGGCAAATGGAATTTAACATAGGTGTGTGAGGTCTTGCATTTTGGAAACTCAAGTCAAGGTAGGGGTTTCACGGTGAATGGGAGGGTCTTAAAGGGCGCAGTGGGCAGAGAGACCTTGGTATTCACTGGCACAGTTCTCTAAGAGGTTGACAGGGCAGCGAAGAAGGGTTTTGGCACATTGGCCTTCATCAGGTAGGACATTGAGGATAGAAGTTGGGAAGTTATGTTGCAGCTACACAGGACTTCGGTAAGGCCGCACTTGGAGTATTGTATTCAGTTTTTGTAACCTTATTATAGGGAGGATGTTATGAAATTAGAAAGAGTGCAGAAGAAATTTACAAAGACGTTGCCAGGACCCAATGGTCTAAGTTATAGGGAGTGGTTGGACAAGCTAGGACCTTTTCTTTAGAGTGTAAGAGACCGAGGGAGTCCTTATAGAGCTGTATAAAATCACGAGGGGTATGGATAGGGTTAATGCTCTCAGTCTTTTTCCAAGGTGTACAGAATCGAGGAGTAGAGGGGATCAGTTTAAGGTTAGAGGGGAAGGAATAAAAGGGAACCTGAGGGGCCACTTCTTTACACAGAGGCTGGTACATGGATGAGCTGCCAGCAGATGTGGTGGAGGGGGGTACATTAACAACATTTCAAAGCATTTGGCTAAATATGTGGATAGGAAAGGACTGGAAGGATATGGGCCAACTGCAGGGAAATGGGGTTAGCGTGGATGGACATTTACAAGGTGGAGTCAAACCCCTCTGTTAATTAAACCCAAACACCCAGAAAAGCTCGCCTCACCTCGTAATCTGTTAAAATATGATTGACACAGTTCTCCTACATTCCACTATTTAAACAAAAATTAAAAAGTTTGTTTCTTAACTTTAATAGTGAACACTAAACAACAACTATTAACAAATACAAGCCCCTCTTTTCTTAGCAACTTACTATCTGACTCCAACTCTGTAAAAATATGCTGTTCCAGCAGCCCACATATTAAACATTACAATCTCAAGAGCACACAGTCTCTATCTTCCCCGCTGTGCTCACTCTTCCAGCTGCTGATCTCCCCGGGTCATTTTTTTATTGCAAGTAGGTTTACATGAACATGTGTCTTTGATAGAGAGTGTTTGAGATGGCCAGTTAGCACTACTGCTCTACAGCAGTTGCTCTGCTGTTGGATGGCAGTAACTCTCCCACCAGTGTTCAAAATGCTGAGTATGTATACTCCCCATGATATAGTAATTCTCATAATTTGGTTGCTTACCAGGTGTCCAAACAATAATATTCAAATTCCATTGGCTTCTGGTTTCCTGAGCGTTATTTAAAGTCTTTGGTTGCATTTGAATGGCTGTCAAAACAGCAACCAAAACTCAGGTATCCATTTCTCAGCTAATGGTGACATGTGGAACAATTTGACCTTTAGCTGGCATCTGTGGCTTTAATTTCTATTCGGCAAAACCCGTTCTGTTTTAAAGTACCCATACATGTTTTCGGCTTCATAACATCTCCCCGCTTCAGAAAATAAAGTGAACCAGCAGAATGAGAAGATGACTACATTTCTTCTCCTCTAATTCTTAATCCCAATTTTATGAAATACAAAAGTATTAATCTCAGTTATATCATTCATATTAATTCTGCACACCATTATAACACTGGAATAAGGTAAATCTTATTTACACTTTTTCCTTTAAATCCGCGATAACAAATCTGCTATCACATTGTAGGAGCCGCAGCATGTACATTTTGTAAGTTTAAAGTCGGTAAGGTAAGACTCCAATGAAATAGTCTCATATTCTGGTCTTTAACTATTCCAAAAAATGCGAGAGATTTCTCATTGTCCACAACCATCTCCGACAATTTGTTTGTCATATATACATTAAAATATTGTCAGGCCAGTGTGAAACTTAATCATTCTTGTTCAATAATGGAGATTTTGTATTTTTCTTCTGGTAGATATTGGGTTTTTTTGACAAGTAGCCAATTAGCCATTCAGTTCCATCATCCTCTTTCTGTATCAATACATCTCTGACCCCGATATCCCGAGCATCAAACACAATTTTCAAACGGTTTCAGAATATTTGGTGTAGCTAAAACGGGTGCGGTGTTTAATCCTGCTGTAAAATTCTCAAATGCCTCCTGGCATTGTTCTGTCCACCACAATTCTGTGTTCTTCTTTAATAAATCCATCAGTGGTGCCCATACGCTGCTGAAGTTTGGAACAAACTTCCGAAAGAATCCACTCAGTTCCAAAAATCGAAGCACCTCTTACTTCGAGGATGGTTGTGGAAATTCCTCAAAGCCCTTCGTCTTTGTGTTTCATGGGATCAACCTCCCATGTCCAATGTAATGTCCCAAGAACGTCACCTCTGCCTTCGTGAATTCTGTTTTCTTTAAGTTTATTCCAAGTTTGCTTCTTGTTCAACATGCTCTGCCAACTGTAACATGTGAGCTTTTAATCACTTGCTAAAGATCACCACATCATACAGATAAACTACACAATTTGTTCATCTGGCCACAGCTCTGTTCCTGAGTCTTAAATGTGTCTGGAGCATTATTCATCCATATAAAATACTCGATAATTTTTTTGTCATCTCTGGTATCTTTACTAGATAGCTTAACTGACTCCACATTTTTTTCTAATTTGAAAGGGGCCACTAAACCTGGCTTTGAAGGGATTACCTACCACTGGTGGCAAGACTAATACGTCATCCCCACGGGATATCTTCAAAGTTTCAGATTTTTTATCTGCCACCTGCTTCACTCTATGTTGTGCTCTTTAGTTACTATTTAGCAAACTCACCTACTCCATCGACTCTCTCCTTCACCTCACACAGAGAATCCAAGTGTGAGATTTCCGAGTTTGGTCCTGTCAATTTATATTTAATTAATTTCAAAGGACCTCTCCCTTCATGTACGAATATTAGCTCAAAGGAAGTAAAGTGAGTAGATTTATTTGGGGCATCTCTAATGGCAAACAATATAATGGGACACTTTTATTGCAATCATTCGGGTAATCATAACAGAACGCTGTTAACATGGACTTCAGCGTCTGATGCTAACTTTCCAAGGCTCCCTGGGATTCAAGTTCCGATGCACTTGATTTAAACTGCTGCATGCCGAAGCTATCCATGACTTCCTTAAACAGCTGAGCGGTAAAATGAGTTCCTTGGTCTGACTCAATCTTACTGCCTAGCCCACAGCGAGTAAAGAAAGCTACCAACACCTCCACCTCCCGTTTTATCTTAACATTCCGTAATGGAATTGCCTATGGAAATCTGGTAGACATATTCATTATGGTCAGCAAATATAGTTTTCCACTTCTATGTTAGGAAGCGGAGCTACACAATTAATCATAACCCACGTGAAATGTTCTTTGAATGCAGTAATTGGCAAGAAAGGTGCTGGTTTTATTCCTGCCTGTTACTTACCTACCATTTGGTATGTATATCATGTGCAAAAAAAAAAACACGTCCGTGTGCATTCCAGGCCACTAGAAATGCTTCTGAACCTTAGCCTGATTCTTCTGTACACCTAGGTGACCGCCTGTAATTATTTTATGTGCTAGCCATAACATTGTATGCTACAGGTAACACAATCTGGTGCACTTCGGCACATTTCCCTTCGGCAGTAACCTATCAGGCTCTCCATTTTAATTTTAGGATTCTATCTTTAAGTTAATAATGTTCAACAATATATTCTGATTCCTTTTCTGTGTGTGTGCATGTGTATGTGTGTGTATATATCTGTTGTAAGTCCATTAGCCTTTCTGGACTAAACACCTCTGCCTGATCCTCTGCCTGTTCAGGTTTTTCCTGCACCGTTACATCAAACAGGGGTCAGTTCACCGAGCATCAATTCATTTGTCTTTTTCTTTCGTTTTTCCTTCCTGCTGTAACTTATGACAGTGGGCTCTTGTTACTACACACTCTGGAAAGATTCCTCGGTAGTTTTCTTTTAACACCCCAATTCCCTAGACTTCTGTTGCCTTCTCCACCACCACGGGTACGTCTCCCTCCTCGCCTCCTGCGAAATGGTTCACAAGAACAAACTGTATTCCTGGAACTGTCACTCTGTTACTCACTGTCACTGTTACTTCCCTAATCTTGATTTGGCATTCCATCCTGATGTTACACAAGGGAATGCTTAATTTCTGTCCAAATTCCACAAATTATCACACTCTTGATTAACATGCCAGAAAGAGTGAAAATGCTTTCATATCTTAGTATTAGCGGCCGAGAGAAGTTGAGGGCTGCAGATACTGGAGATGAGAGTTGTAAAGTGTGGGGCTGGAAAAGCACAACACGTCGGCAGCTTCCAAGGGGCAGGAGAGTTAACGTTTGAGGTATAAATCCTTCATCAGGAAAGTGGGTGGTAAGGGAGGGGGAAGGAGGTTGAGAAATAAATAGGAGGGTGGGGTGGAGCTGGGTGGAAGGGAGCTTGGAAGGCGATAGGTAGATTCAGGTGGGGTGTGATGCTGATAGGTCGGACAGAAGGGTGATAGGACACCTATCGGTGGTAGGACAGCTGGAACCTTCAAACTGTACAGCATCAACGTTGACTTCACTAAATTCCAAATCTCCCCTCCACCAACCTCTCCCAGATCCAACCGTTCAACCTAGCACTGCCCTCTTGAACCGCCCTAACTGGCCATCTTCCTTCCCACCTATTGACTCCACCCTCCCCTCCAACATATCACTATTACTCCCACCTACATCTTCTTATTGCCTTCCCAGTGAACCTCCCACGAGCTCAGCTACTACCCTCGTATTTATCTTTCAGCCCCATTGTCCCCCCACCATGTTCCTGACGATGGGTTTCTGCCTGATATTCGATTGTCCTGCTGTTCGGATGTTGCCTGATCTGTTGTGCTTTTCTGGCGCCTCACTTCTCAACTATCAGAGACTGAGCAGATCCCGTATCTCACAAAATTATAACTTCTTGGTCTTCTCCCCCTGTTCTTTCTGAGTAAACTTTATCTACAGAGACGAATTCTTTCATAGATCAGGCCCTGCCTCCATACCCAGCCCTTGTCTAGGCTGTGCACTCTCCTGCTGCTCCTCGGCTCTACTTGGGGTCTCCTTTACCAGTTTCACTAATTCCACTGGGCTTAGCCTCTTCTACCACATCTTTCCCCAAAGTGCCTTCATTCAACGCCCAGCACGGTGCGTCCCAGCTTACTGCAGTGAAACCACCTTTTCCAAGTGCCCTTCTTAAACCATCGGCACTGTCATTTTATGTTTTCCACTCCTTTATAGTGAGAACACCTAAGGCCTTACACCACCTTTCAACCCCTTTGGGCTTCTTTCTTCACTTGTGTTAAAGTATTGTGCGCTACTGTTCGCTTTGTAATGTGTGATCTTCCTTTCTCCAATTTCTATCCCTCACAGGATGAAAATCTTGCCAGAAGCTACATATCATCTCATGCCCCAGTGCAGATTGACCTGCCCTTTCTGCCGTGCTTCTCACTTCTTGAATTTTCGGTACATTCACATGAATTCTTACTATCTCTGGAAGTGAGCCTTTTAACTTCTCCAGCAAATTAATCTCCCTTCAAGCCTCACAGGTCGTATCAATTTTTAAGGCCCGCACCCACCTCTCAAAATAACTGTGGTTACTTCTTTCAATCTCAATATAAGACTGACCTGTTTCAGTCTCTATTTTTCTGAACTTCTGTCTATATGCTTCTAGTACCAATTCATAATCAATAAAAATAGCCAATTTGGCATCTTGATAATCTCTTGATCCCTCATCTGACAGCGCTGCACATACCTCACCAGCTGTGCCCACCAGCTTAGTCTGAACTAGTATTACCCACAAGTTCACTGGACACATCATCTGCCTAGTCATTTTTTCAAAAGAAATAAAATAGGTTTTGACATTTTTCTCACCGAAATATGGCAAGATATTAACATAGTTTTATACGTCCCTATGTTCTCCCTTCATTCCATCCTGTTAACTTAACTTTCTTGTCCAATTCCCTATTTCTGAATTTCAAATCCTCTCTCTCTTTCTTTTTCCTCTCTTTCTCTTTCTTTTCTCTCTATTTCTTTCCCTTTATTTAACTTCTATCTCCAGTTGCCACATTTGCAATTTAAGTTTTTCTAACTCTACTGCAGTTGCCTGTTTCTCTGATACATCAAAGTGCTTGACCAACTCCATTACAATTTCCTTTTCTCCCTGGTTAAACCCAATTCCAACCTATTTGCTAATTCTAAAATATGTCCTCCTTCTGTCCTTCTAAACCTCCTTGGAAAATTTCGGAACCTCTTTAGTCATGTTAAAAGCCATTTCCCTCACTTTTGATTTAATCAACCACAAGCAACAAAATTAAACGAATTTTCCCACTGGTTTTATTTGAAGATCAAAGTCACTAATTGCAACGAGTTGGAATTTGCTGGGACCATTTGCACCCCGAATCTGTTCAAGTTTGTCCAAATCCCACACGGCAAGGCCCCAAAACTGTTATGACATCAATGTCGAACCCCACTGTTAATTAAAACTACACACCCAGAAAAGTTCACCTCACATCATAATCTGTTAAAACGTGATCGACAGAGAACTCCTAAATTCCACTAATAAACAAAAAGTAACAATTTATAACTCTGCAAGTTAGCTCGCTGAGCTTGATGGTTTGTTTTCAGAAGTTTCGTCACCATGACCAGATGACATCATCAGTGAGAGTCTCCGCTGAAGCTCTGCTGGTATGTCCCACCTCTCTATTTGTAGATTTTGGTTTCTTAAAGTGGGTGATGTTATTTCCGGTTATCTTAACAAGACAATGTAGACAGGATCTAAATTGATCCGTTTATCAATGGACTTCTGGTTAGAAAGCCATTCCTCTAAGAAGGTCCTTGCGTGTCTTCGTATGTGTGTGTGCTTTATCCCAGTCAAAGTGGTGCCTTTCTTTGTCTGTATGTATGGAACAAAGTGATAGTGCGTCATGTCTTTTGATGGCCAGTTGGTGTTCATGTATCCTCGTAACACGACAAAAGGACAGTTTCAATGGTGGAAAAGTGATTTTATATACATTGTTTAATCAATGTTTGTGTGCAGATAAGTCGCAATTTTCATATGTGCAAAATCCAATGTAAATGAAGAACAGAGACAAAGTTAACGAAAAATGATTCATATGATGTATAAAATTGATAAAACATTAAAACATGATTTGATCCTCTCAACGTTCCTTCCTTTTCTGGATTTCCCTACTCTACTCTCTCATTCTTAGCAGGATGTGTGCTCCAAATTCTTGATTCTAGTGTCCCAAATTATTTCAGTTAATCCCCTTCAATATGTTGGCCTGTTGGGTTCTTTCCAAAGCTAGTGTCTGTCATATAATCGGAGATAAATATTCTGGCATCAGACTCAGCATTCGAACATATTACTGTTGTACATGCGCTGTACCAAGGACCACAGCACACAGGCATTGCCAAACCATTGGGGAATGTTCATCTACTTCTTTCGATAATCTAGTTTTCTCATTTTCCACATCTCCAGACCTATATCCTCTCTCTCGTTCTCCCTTTGTATCTAGTTAAGAAATCCACCAATTATTCTTCGTGTCCCATCTCCCAAAACGCCTTCTTTCAGTTTATATATAATGCTCTCTTCAAGATGTAATGTAGTTATAATTAAGTAATGTAACTACCAAGACATGCAGGAGGAGTTGGCCAGAGTTAATTGGAAGGGGAGCTGAACAGGAAAAACCATGGAGCAGCAATGGGAGGAGGTTCTGGGGATAATTCGGAAGATAATACCAGATATGCAACCCAAGAAGATGGAACATACTCATGGGAGGACAAGGCAGCCATGAGTGATAATGCATCAAACCAAAAGATTTAACATACAATGTGGTGAAGTTGATTGGGAATCCAGAGAATTCATTGGCTCTGCAACTACATAAGGCTGGCATTACTGACACTGCAGATCTCTTAATAGTGGTCAGGGAGAGAAACAGAGGAAATACAATCACTTTAAACATAGAAGATGGTATTTCTCATGGAAAAAGATTCAGGTGAATTAAATATTTGAATTAAGATCAGTTAAATGCTTTTGCGGAATGTGTCAGATTGGAAGCAAGACCCGGGGAGACAGACCCTCAGTAGAATGAGAGTTTGAAAATGGAAGTATTTCCACATCAGAAACCAGGTTAGGTCACTGAGTGCAGGGCTGATGGGTGAATGGGTCACAGTGAGAATTGGGGAACAGACAGCAGAATTGCATTGCAGGTATTGCAGCTCAAAACTGCGTATTCATGTAGTGCTGTAGACCACAGCAGCAGGAGAAGCAGACCTGCATTCAACCACAACCTATAACTTTTTGCCAGGGTAACACTTCAGTCTGTCATTTCCATCAACACCATCTATGGCTCAGCGATGAGTGTGGGTGAACATGTCAGAGTCAGAATCACATGAACCTTAACCTGATGCTAACTCCTTTAAGCTACCAGACTTGACCAACAGATCTGAACGAAGCCCTGCATTCCTGTCACGCTCAGTTATAAAATGGTGATAGACGATTAAACAAATGACCGGAGGCGAGGGCTCCACAAACATTCCCATCCTAAATAATGGAACAGACCTGCACATCAGTGTAAAAGAGAAGGATGTTTCATCTTCATCATCTTCTGCCAGAAGTATTGAGTCGATGATACACCTCACCTCATCATGATGCCAACAAAATCACAGATGTCAGTCTTCAACCAATTTCAATTGCTGCACGTGACATGAAGAAACAGCTGAACAGAGTAGTTATGACACAGGCAATGAACCCTGACACTATTTCTGCAATAGAACTGAAGACTTGTGCTGCACAACAAGCTGTGTCCCTGGGGAAGCTGTTTCATTTCAGCTCCAACTCCGACATCTCCCTGGCAGTGTGGAAAATTACTCAGCTATGTCCCAATCCCTCAGAGGGGGATAATTACAATCTGACCAATTACCACCCCCTCAGTCCCATCACGACAGTCAAATTGGTTGGAGTTCTTTTTGACAGAGCTGGCAAACAGCACAGGAATAACCTGCTCAGTGTGGTTTCCGATAGGTCCCCATGTGGAGATGGTGCTGTTGTGGTAATGTCACTGAATTACTAATCCAGACCAGGCTAATGCTCTGGCAGCGGGTGGAAGTTAAATACAATTAATAAAATATCAAGATCTAAAAGCTGGTGTCAGTAACAGTGACCTTGAAGCCAATATCGATTGTAAACAGAATTTCCTTCTCCAATGTACTTTTAGGAAGTGAATCTCCAATGATTTCCTGGGCTGGCCTAAAACTGACTCCAAAGACCCTGACATGTGATAAACATTTCAATGGTCTCTGAAAGGGTCAAGCAAAGCACTCATTTGTATCAAACTACTCCGAGGTCTGAAAGGATGAAACCGGACAGAACACCCGGCCTCTGCATCAGTGTCGGAAAAGGGAATGGGAACACAGTCCTGTCGACCCTGCAGAAACCTCCTTCCTAACATCTGAGAGCTTGTGACAACATTTACAGAGCTTTCCCACGGACTGCACAGCAACAGTGGGAAAGGAGAAGGTCATACAACACAGTGAGCCTCCCCCATTCTAGTTCATGGAAAAACTCTCCTCAATGCACTTACCCCACATGATATACATATCCGTTAATGTGAGTAACCTTGGGAAGCTATAAAATAGGCAGTGCAGTCGTACGTTTGGTCCATCGAGTTTGTTCCCCAATTCAATGAAATGATGGTTGGCCCTTCATTTCAACACCGTACTCCTGCTCTCCCACCATCCCTTTACTGTCTCTAAATCATTATCTATAATCAGTGTCTCAGTTTCCGGGTGCGAGCGAATTCCCCAGGTTCACCAGTCTGTGACTGCAGACATTTATTCTCATCCCAATGCAGAGTGACCTGCTTCCAATCTGACTCACCCTGTCAGAGTTTTGTATATTTCACTGAGATCTCCACCCATTTTCCTAAACCCCGTGGAATACTGGCCCAGTCTCCCCAATCTCTGCTCCCACAACAAGCCCGTCATCCCAGAGATCAGTCTGATCATCTTTCACTGCTCTCCATAAATGTCAGGTTTGCCCTTTGTTAGGTAAAGAGACCAAACCTACACACAATACTGCACAATGTTCGGGATGATATCTCACCAGGCACTTACAGCTACAGTAAGACACCCTTACTTATGACTCACATCCCCCTGAAATGAAGGTTAACACACCATTTATCTTCCTCACTGCTTTCTGTTTCTGCAATATTACTTTCAGCGACTGGTGTACAGGGAGATGCAGATCGTTTTTAATGTTGCAGCTCCCCACTTGGTGGGTCTGTGTACACTGGGCAGCGTGCCAATCTCCATGTCCAGTATTGACATCTGGTTGCAGAACTCATTGCACTGCAGGGGACTCAGAGGTTTATGCAGAAGGAAACAACAAACAGGTGCATACGTCCCTTTGTAGATCAACATGTTTCAACCAATCCCTTTCAAATGGTAGGCTGCCAATTTATCGTTTCCACCAAAGGGCACACCGTCACCTCTATCCACATTGTTCTCCATCTGTCACGTATTTACCCATTCACTCCAATTGTCTTAGTCTTCTCGGTGCTTTTTAACATCCTCCTCACCCACTCACAATCCCACATCCGTTAGTGCTGTCAGCAGGCTGGGATATATTGTATCTGATTCCAGCAACCAAATGTTTAAAGGGCATTGTGAACAGCTGGGCCCCAAGTACCGATCCCTGCGACACCTCAGCAAACTTCCTCTGTTAATTTCTATTTATTTATTTCGTGAATCTCAGAGTCACTGGCTGGGCCAGCATGTATTACCTGTCCCTAATTGCCCTTGAGAAGGTGGTGGTGAGCTGCCTTGTTGAACTGCTGCAGTCCACCTGCTGCTGTTGACCTCCAATTCCATTAGGGAGGGAATTCCACGCTTCTGACCCAGTGACTGTGAAGGAGCAGTGATATAATTCCAAGTCAGGTTGGTGACTGGCTTGGAGGGGAACCTGAAGATGACAGCATTTCCATACATCTGCAGCCTTTGTCCTTCTAGTCAGATGTGGTTGTGAGTTGGGAAGGTGGTCTCTGAGGATCTTTGGTGAATCATTTCATTGCAGCATGTAGATAGTAAAACACTGCTGCTGCTGAGCGTTGATGGTGGAGCATTGTGGATGAAGGGACAGTCAAACTGGCTGCTTTGCCCTGGATGGTGTAAAGCCTCTTGAGTGTTGTTGGGCTGCACTCATCCAGGCAAATTGGGAGTCTTCCATCACACTTCTGACTTATGCATTGTAGATGATGGACAGACTTTTCGAAGTCAGGATTGATTTACTCGCTGCAGTATTCCTAGTCTCTGACCTTCTCTTATAGTGACTGTGTTTATGTGGCGAGACCAGTGAGTTTCTGAGCAATGATTACCCACCAGGACTTTGATACTGGGGGATTCAGTGACAGTAACACCATTGAATGCCAAGGGGCAGGTTAGATTGTATTTTATTGGTGATGGTCATGGTCTGGCATTTGCATGGCCTGAATATTACTTGCCACTTATCAGCCTGGATACTCTCCAGATCTTGTCGCATTTGGACATAGACTGCTTCAGTACCTGAGGAGCCACAAATGTTGCAGAACATTGTATAATCATTGGTGAACATTCCCACTGCTGACCTTAAAATGGAGGGAAGGTCATTAATGAAGCAGCCTTGAAGAAGTTTTCGGTCACTGCCCGAGGGACTCCTACAGACTTGTCCTGGAGCTGAGTTGACTGACCTTTATCAACCATGACCACCTTCCTACGTGTCAGGTATGATTCTAACCAACGGGGAGTTTGCCCCTGATACCCATTGATTCCAGTGTTGACAAGCCCCCTTGATACCACACTTGGTCGAAGGCAGCCTTGATTTAAAGGGCTATCACTCTCACCCCACCTCTGGAATTCAGCTCTTTTGTCCATGTTTGAACCATGGTAATGAGGTCAGGAGCTGAGTGGCCCTGGTGGAGCCCACACTGGGCGACATTGACCAGGTTATTGCTGAGCAGGTGCTGCTTAAAAACACTGAGACCTTCCACCACTTTACTGATGATCGAGAGGAGACTGATGGGATGGCAATTGCCCCGGATTGGATTTGTTCTGCTTTTTACATACAGGAGCAATGATTACTTGGGGTAATTTTCCATGTAATCAGGGAAAGCCATTGTTGTAACTGTATTGAAATAGTTTGGCTAGGGGAGTGGCAAGTTTTGGACCACAAGTTATCAGTACTATTGCCATAATGGTGTCAGATTATGCACCTTTATCTGCAATCGTTTCTGGATATCCCGTGGACTGAACCAAATTGGTTGATGACTGGTAACTGCATTGCTGAGGACCACTGGAGGAGGCTGAAATGGATCATCCACTCAGCATTTCTGACTGAAGATTGTTGCGAATGCATCAGCCTTATCTTCTACACTGAAGGGCTGGGCTCTTCCATCATAGAGGAAGGGGTTATTTGTGGAATCTCTTCCTCCAGTGAATTGTTTTTTGTCCCCAACGTTTCTCGGCAAGATGTGGAAAGACTGCAGAGCTTAGATCTGAACCGTTGCTTGTGGGATCACTTAGCTCTGTCTATCACTTACTGCTTATGCTGTTTGGCGCACAAGTAGTCCTGATTGGTGGCTTCACCAGGTTGACACCTCATTATCAGGTATGGCTGGTGCAGCTCCTGCCATCCTGCACACTCCACTGAACCAATATTGATTCTCTAGATTGATGGCAATTATGAGGGGGATATGCGGGAGGCCATGAGGTTATGCGGGAGTACAACTTGGCTGCTATTGATGACTCACGACACCTTATGGACATCCAGATTTGAGCTGCTAGATCTGTTCGAAGTCTGCCCTGTTCAGCAACATGATAGTAACACCCAAAATGGTGGAGGTTATTCTCAATGTGCAGGTGTGATTTTGTCTCCACAATGACTATGCGGTGGTCTCTCTTACCGATCATGTCATGGACAGATACTTCTGCAACTGCCAGATTAGTAAGGCTGTGTTCAAGTATGTATTTTCCTCTTGTCGGTTCGTTCCCCACCTGCTGCAGAACCAGTCGAGCAGTTATATCCTTTGGGATCTGGCCAGCTCGATCAGTAATGCTGTAGCTGAGATACTCTTGGTGGTGAACATTGAAATCCCCCACACAGAGTAGATCTTGCGTCCGTGCTACCCTCAGTGCTTCCTCCAAGTTTTGGTCAGCATGGAGGAGTACTGATTCATCAGTTGGGAGAGGCTGGTACATGGTAATCAGCAGGAGATTTCCTTTCCCATGTGTAAAGTAATGCCATGAGACTTCATGGGATATGGAGTCACTGTTGAGGACTCCAAGAGCAATTCCCTTCCAACTGTATCCCACTGTGCCGCCACTTCTGCTGTGTCTGTCCGGATGAGACAGGATATATCTGGGGTGTCTGCGATATAGTTATACTCACAGAATCATACCTTACAGACAATGTCAGGCTGTTGCTTGACGAGTCTGTTTATTTCTTTTCACCGTTTCCTGCCAGCTGTCCCATTCTGGAAACATAGCCATATATTAGCCCCCAATCCACTCAGATTTGATTTTGCAAATTGGGCTTGGAGCTTTACCAAAATCTTTCTAAAAGTCCATATGTTTTACATCCATTGTTTCTCTTTTATTTGTCTCCCATTCTGTTTCTCAAACATAATTCCCATTTCATAAATCTATGTTAGTGTTGCCTATGACCATTACTTTCAGCCACAATAATTTCTCCTAAACCATTTGCTTACTATGTTCTATGTTCAATGTACTCTATCATTTTCCTCCAACAGACTTGGTTTTCCTTGTATCGTTTGAAAGTTCTGTGAAGACAGAACTGAAGTAGTGGCTTCATAGTTCTGCCATTTCCCTGTTTCCCATGCTCTATTCTCTGGTTTCAAACTGTAAGGAAACTGCACTTGTTTTCTCATATTTCTCACATTGCCATAATTTAACCAGCTATTACAGTTCACTCTTTTAACCCTTGTGAATACACTCTTCCATCAATTCCTGCCTTAGACTGCTCAATAATTGACCTTCCACACCATACACTCACAGGAGCATAGACTCTGTGCCAACAGAAATACAGCACAATCAATATAAGTCCCACTTTCCTACACCTGGCCCATAGCCTGGAATGTTATGACACTTCCACATGCTCGTCCAAGTACTTTTTAATGATTGTGAGGTTACCCGTGATAATTTCCCTTCTCGGGAAGTAATCCCAGAACCCCACATCCTCGAGGTGAAAAAATATTTAAATCCTCTCTGAACCTCAAACTTTTCACTTTAAATTGGGCTCATTTGTTCTTGACCCTCTGACTAAAAGGAACAGCTGCTGTCTATCCACTCTGTCCATGTCCCTCATAAACGTATCCTCCTGAATCACGGACCCCTCAGCTTTCTCTGCTCCAAAGTAAACAACCTGAGCTTTTCCAGCCTCTCTCCATGGCTGATATGCTCCATCCCAGGGAACATCCTGGTGAATCACCTCTGCACCCTCTCCAGTACAATCACATCCTTCCTGGAATGTGGCTCCCAGAACCACATACAGTATTCCATTTTGTCCTAACCAAAGCCATGTATTGATCTTATAATCTACATCCTGATTAGGAAACACAACACCCAAGGTCCAATTCTTACCCAGCCCATTAACCTGTCCAGTCACATTCAGGGATGTGTGGAGAAGCACACCCTGAGGTTCCCAGTGTGCTGCCATTCATTGAGTCCTCCCCTGTCTGGTTCCTTCTCCCAATGTGCATCACCTCATATTTACCAGGGTTACATTTCATCTGCCATTGATTTGCCCATCTGACCATTCCATCTGCATCTTCCTGTAAGTTAAGGCCTTCCTCCTCACTGCGAACCAACCGGTAAATCTTTATGTCAAACATACAGTTACTTATCACACATCCCCCACTCTCCACCTAGCCCCCTCCACATTCACATCTTTTTTTTATGAATAACACAAACAATAAGGGACACTGCACTGATCCCTGTTGTACACCAGGGGACTCTGGTCTCCAGTCACACAAACAGCCTTCTCCCACCACTCTCTGCCTCCTGACACTAAGACAATTCTCCTTGTAACCTGTCCAGGTCTCCTTCATATTGTGAGATTTTACATTATTTCTCAGTATCCCAGCTGGAAATTTGTCAGAGACCTTCCTACAAAACTAAACAATTGACCTCCTCAAACTAATTCAATCAAATCCATTAGATGCGACTCCCTTCTGATAAAGTCATGATAATTATCCCTGATCAAACCATGTGACTCTGATTGGAGTTCGATTTTCTCCTTCCCTATTTTCTCCAGTATTATTCTTAACAGTGATCTAATACTCGCTCATCTATAGTCACCTAGACTATCTCTCCTACTCTTACTGTGAAGTGTAATCGTATTCGCAGTCCTCCAGTTCTCTGGCACCTCCCGTATGGTCAGATTCTAATTGAAATATTCAGTCAGGGTCATTCCTCCGTTGACCCCAACAGCCGCCTGTGATACAACTCATTCAGACATGGAGATTGGTCCAAATTTGTACAGAACAATGCCTCAAATCCCGACTCGTATTTTACATCAATCTGTTCAAGAGTTGTCCAGTCCATCTTCTTGAATTCTGTACCTGCATCCTCCTTCTCCCAAGTAAAATAGATGCGAAGGTCTCATGTTACAATCCATCAATGTTCTCCAGCTTGACACACAGATTGCCCCTTTGGTTTCTAATGTACACTGACTGTTTGCTGATTATTCTGTTCGACTTGTCCGTGTAGAATATCATGGGATTCTCCCAGATCTCACCTCCTTGTACTTCCTCAGGTCCCTCTGTTATTCAGTCCTTCGATGTTTCTAAGATTCACTACGATCACCTCTCATGTTTCGAAACTCGAGATTACAGGCTGAGTTACCCCATCAGACAACCTTGCCAACTTAGGGGTTAATTTGGAGAATATCTTTTGCAGTTTCTCTGTAGTCAGTATATTCTTTCTTAGATTGGGACTCCGAGCGATACACAATAGTCTAAGTTTAGTCTCACCAATGCTCGATGCAACTGGTGCACGACATCCTCTATCTTCCAATTACATTCACATGAATGTAAACCTAATTTTTACTTTCCCATTTGCATATGTTCGTCCTAATACCTCTCGGTTTAACTTTTCTTATGAGCTCAGTGTGTGAGTTCTTTAAAAAAGCTCATGAATATCCAACTATACGTTATCCATTGGTTCTTCATTGCCTATGTCCACAAGAATCATCTTCAAACCATTCCAAAAAAATGTTTGCCACTGCTGGTTTTCCATTCATCGGTGCATTCTCACACTCCCCAGTTATGTTTTTACCTTCTAAATATCTAGTAGCATGTTCTTTGTAATCGAGTCCAAGAGATACCTGACTGCGGATGACAGGTGAACTGGTCTGTAGTTTACCATTCTCCAAATTCGTCTCTCCTTAAACTGTTGTATAATATTTATAACCTTTTCCTTATCCAGATTGGCAAAATGCCTTTCGGGAATGTCTCGGAAAATAAAGTGAAAATCCGCGATGCAATCAACATGTCTGTTGCTGCTTCCTCTGAAATTTCTGTATGAAGTACATCTAGTCTGTCAGATTTATAAATACTCAATCCAGCTTTCTTTTCAAAGATGACCTCAACATTGATAATAATGACCATAGACTTTACTTACACAAGTCCCATGGTCACTTGGTATTTCTGGGAGAATTTCTGGATATTCTGCCTTGAAGATAGACACAAAGAAACTGTTTCTTTTCCCTGCGATTTCTCTGTTCTCTGCAATAAATTACCCTGTCTGCACACCAACTGTTCCACATTTGGCCTTGTTTTTATTTTTTTCATACATTGATAGACGCTTTTTAGCAGTCTTTATGTTTTTCTTTCGTTTGCACACTTTTTCTCTTTTTGATTTTCTTCTCAGTTTCTTGGTCATCCTTTGCTGGGTCCGACATTTCTCTGAATCCACTGGCTTACTGCAACACTTGGTATTTTTCTAATCTGCCTCCTTTCATCTAATAGGTAGATGAAGGTGGGGCTGAAACTGATAGTCGGAGCGGAGGGTGGACCAGATTGATAGGAAGGAGTGTGGACACATAGGAAGATTCAAAAGGGCGGTGCTGACTTGGAAGGTTGGAGTGGGATAAGGTGGGATTAGTGGAAATGGGGAAATGGGGAAATCCACTATGATCCCCTGTGGTTGGAGGGTCCCAAGGCAGAAGATGAGGCTTTCTTCCTCCAGGTTTCTGGTGGCTCGGGTTTGGCGATGGAGCAGGCCCAGGACTCTCATGTCCTTGGCAGAGTGGGAAGGGGAGTTAAAGTGCTCAGCCACTAGGCGATGGAGTTGTTCAATGTGGTTGTCCTCGAGATGTTCCCTGAAATGATCTACAAATTGACCTCCTGCCTCGCCAATGTAGAGAAGACCACATTGTCTTTAATGGATGCAGTAGATGAGGCGTTCTGTCTCCCTTCATCACCTATCACTTTCAACCCCACCTTCATCTACCTATCGTAATCCCAGCTACCTCCCTCCTGCCGCACCCTCTTGTCATTTATCTCTCAGCCCCCTAGGCCCATAAGCTTCATTCCTGATGAAAGGCTTATGCCCGAATCATCGATTTATCTGCTCTTAGTATGCTGCCTGACTGTGCTTTTCCAGCAGCAGACTCTTCGACTCTGACCTTCAGCATCTGTCATCCCACTTTCTCCTCACACCTTCATGGTCTGCATGACTCAGATTTCAAATGGTTACTTCAAATACAACAAAAACTGTCGTGTACTCAAATAGCATAAAAGAAAACCAATACATTGTGGTCACTGTTCCCAAAATGTCCTTTCCAGCAAAATTTTCAATTAGCTCTTCTGATCACTCAACACCAATTCCTCAATAACCTGATCTCGAGCTCAGTGCTCAACATAATGTTCATGTAAACCATCTCACACGCGGTCATGAAATCCATTTTCCCAGCATTAGCATTCACTTGGGTTAAGACAGTTTAGATATCATGTAAACAGTATATTATTACTGCAGTACCCACAAATGTGTATATCTCATTTCCTGTTTTATAACATGTCCAGCATTTGTATTGCAGCTTTCACTTTGATATATAAATCCCATCAATGTTTGCTCCATCTTACTAGATTCTGTGGAATCTGAGCGATGTGAGCTCTGGAGAGATTAATGGTAGAGATCATTTCGCCACATCATTTATGATCTTCTCTAACTTTAATTTCTCCAAATCTCCCGTTATGCTGATGGAGTAGAGAAGGACAATGATTTTCCAACAATGCTCTATATTCCCCCAGAGAGCTGAGACAGCTCTAACCTGGTTGGGAACCTTACAACAGGCTGGTAAAATGTTGCTGCTGCTGTACAGGGTCTTAGTGAGATCACATCTGGAGTAGTGTGTACAGATTTAATCTCTTCAGTGAAGAAATGATGTTGTTATATTGGAAGCAGCTCAGAGATGGTTCCCTCAACTGATTCCTGCAATGAAGGTGCTAGCTTCTAACAAAAAGATGATCAGGTTGACCCAGTAGCCATTGGAGTTTACAAAAAAATAAGGATGTACTTACTTCAACATAGATGACAGATGTAGTCAACGAGTGAAGCGAATTACACCGATAGTGGAGGAACCATTCCGTTCTCCAGTGTGTTACACAGGAACAACAGGAGGATATTCAGGCCTTCGATCCTGTTACACCAAAACAGGATGAGGCTATTCAGCCCCTGGAGCCTGATATACATTTACAGAAGGAGGCCAATTAGCCACTCGAGCCTATAACAGTAGGACATGCTGCACCAGTATCCTGTTAAACAGCAACAGGATCAGTCCATTCAGCCTCCTCAAGTCTGGAACATAGGAACTGGAGGAGGTCACACAGTGACTGGAGATTGTTACACTGGGATAACAGGAGGCCATTCAGACCCACAGAGCCTATTGCAAGGGAATTGGATAAGGATAAAAACTATCTGAGACTTCTTTAATGAGAAAGGAAGTAGTAATTTCGACACATGTCTGTTGTATGGGAACAAGATAAGACCAATCAATCCCTCGGAACCATCTCCCAGATACATGAGGAGACCGTTCAATATTTCCATGGAGAAGTATGAGAAGACCCATCAGCCCATCAAAATGTTAGAGAGCAACAGGAAGATTCCATAATCTCCCAATCCTCTAAAACATCAATAGGAGGAGGTCATTCTGGCCTTGGAGACGACAACATGGGAATACCAGAAAGACGTCAGCCCATCGAGTTTGCACACAAACAGGATGATGAGTCCATTCAGCCACACATGGGTCTTATACAGCAATTGGAGCATATCTCTTAAAAACGTGTGCCCATTAAATAGGAATTCAAAGAATACGTAAAGGCTTTCGAAAGGGAAGAGCTTATAATAATGATATAAATTAGCGACTAAAGTGTAACAATAAACCATTATAATTCAAGGCTAATTGTTAGAGTCCATTGTTCAGGACATTTGCAAAGTTAAACCACAATCCGTCATAGTCAACATGGTTTTACAAAGACAATTAAGTTTGAAGTGTTTGGTTGACTTATTTGAAGATGTCACAAAAAAGGTGGATCGTGGGAGATGGAACATATCTGGTCTTCATGTCGAATATGTCGCTTCTCCAAAGAGTAAATGGTAAGATCAGACAGCATAGGTTTAGGAGTAATTTATTCGCTTGGATGGAGGATTGGTTAATTAACAAAATGCAGTCGCATGGAACAAATGTGTCATTTTATTTTGGCAATTGCAATTTGTGGGGTGCCATTGATTTCAGTACTCATGCCTCAACCATTTGCATTGATGGTATTACTGTACTCGTTGACGGGAGAGAAAATACAATGCCACATTTTCAGATGACTCTCACATCGGTGGGAAATTACTTCGGAAAGATGATGCAAGAGATTTTAAAACATATGGATAGGTTGGGTGAATAGGCCAACATTTAGCAAGGAAAATTAAAGGGAATAAATATGGGGCTCTTCAAGTTGGCCAGTATAATAGAAAGACAAATTATTATCTAAATGGAGAGAAAGTTCAAAGAGTTTAGGTGCAGAGGGATCTGGGTGTCTGCTTGCATATCAAAGAAAACTTACCTGTGGGTACTTCAAGTAATGAGAAATGCAAGCATAATGTCAGTGTTTATTTATAAAAGGATAGAGTAGAAAGGTAGGGAGTGTTGGTGTAACTATGTAAGGCATTAGTGAGGCTGTAACTGGAGTACAGTTTGGGTGTCCTGCAGAATGAGGTATTTCCATTGAAGACAATTCAGAAGAGCTTCATTAGATTGATTCCATATTTGAATTGTTTGCCTTATGAAGAGTAATTGAGCAGTTTAGGCTTTTACTCTCGAGTTTATAAGAATGAAAGGAGATCTCATTGAGGTCTGTAACATTCTAAAAGTAATTGAATGTGTAGATATGGAGTGGATTTTTTTTTAATGTGACGCAATCTACAACAAGAGACTAGAGTTTTAGGATGGAGAGAGGGCAGGAAAGTGGAATAGATGTCGTGTTGACATCAGTGTCATCGAGGGGTTGGATTCCTCACAGATACTCCTTGTTCTTATTCAACCCTTCGACAGTGTTTCACTGGAATGGGGGAGGACTGGGTATCATACACGAAGCAGGCACTCAGGATAAATCAGTCTCAATCAGTTAGAGTGAATGTAACCAGTAGGGTCACACAGTGACCAGCGCTTGGTTCTCAACTTTTTACAATCTATACTAATGATCAGGAGGATGGAACAGATATACAGATGCTGAGTTTGGTGATGTCGCTGTGGTTAGCAAGAGATTAAATTATCAAGAGAGGGTGGAGAGTCTGCAAATAGATTCAGAAATGTAAAGGCAATAGATAATAGTTTAGCAGGTGGAATTTAACATGATTTAACCTGTCATTTCATTTCCAGGAATAACGGAAAGGAATATGTTACTGAAATGGAGAGGGATTACAGGACTTAATGGTACTGTGTACTGGGGTGTTCACTCAGCCCCGTTCAGACATGGGAGGTTTTGCTCCATCCCAGATCGTCTGCTCCCAGACACTCAAAGTGACCCGATTGCTCTCCATACACATAGAATACTTTGATGTGGTTGGTTGGTGGTGGGGATGGTGTTTTGAAACGTGCATCAAGGGGACGGCCTTTATCCAATATATATTCATTTCTTTCTACGTGGAGACCCGATGACGATGGGAATGGCTGACTGCTTCTGAATGAAGAGACCATGACTGCTGCCAGGACAGTGGGTATTCACCACATGATGTACTGTGATGGGCACGCTGTGACATTAATGGAGAGAGAGAGAGCTCCTTCAGTTCCTCTACCTCTCCGCATTGACATGGATACTCTGCAGATGCCATGGACACCATCGGGAATCCCACCAAACTGGATACAACCGGCAGCTCCCTGCTGAGGGAGAAACAATGTATTTACCTCATCAACCATATATATCCTCCATCTCCGAATGGTAACATTGATGTTGAGATAGTGGGAGATGATGGATCTGTCACTTAGTCCTGCGTGGAAAGTTCTGGATCATAGAAACTGAATGAATCTGTGACCCTAACAGCCCCTGGCAGCACTGTCCTCCTCCTGGTGTGAAGCTGCAGGTCGTTTTGAAGGAGGTGACACCGCTCTGTGACCAGCTCCTTGTTCAGTCATGGTCCCCTCACACTTTGATCCTAGGTTAAGTGGAGTTTGGGAAAGTGTTCCTGGAAAATCCGGGATGGATACAGCAGACACTCTTCCCACACACACTCACTCTGTGGTTTCAGAGCTTCCCCTCTCTGCAGCCTCTGCTCAATTTGTTGTTCATGTTGCAGGCTCAGATGCTGTATCTACAGTCCCCATGCTCCATCCAGAGTTGGGTCACCAAATCCTCAGATCTCCCTGAATGTCTGAGGCAACTGACAGCACAACCTCCAGCAAAGCATCCCCTGCCCCTCCACTAAATTTTCAATTGCAGAAGCCAGTCAGAAGCCCCTCGCTACAAGTGTTTTGGACCAGACCAGATTCCCTCAAAATATTTCCAGAAGGCCGTTTAGACCCAAACCTTCCCTTACTTTAAATATAGATGTGAAGTTTGTGTTCCAGCTATGTTGTGACTAGTCAAACCACGCGACGTTGAGCAAATTATAATCTATTCAAATGCTTTAGTTAAAATACAATCAAAGGAAAGAATGTTTTGGGATAGCTTATATGTTGGAACACTTACACAAACAATAGATACTTTACCTTCTTGGTTTACACCGTTTGGCACAAAGATATATTCAAATACAGATCCTTACAGCAGTTTTCCAATCCAGGGGGAAACAACATCAACAGAGATCTCAGAGAGAAAGGCAGCTGGGGATCACGCATTGAAACTTCCAACACTTCTGGGATCCCCAGCAGCTTCTAATGCTTCAGCTAAAAGTAAAATGAGGAAATCTGGTCTGGAGAGCTGGCTACTGCCCTTCCATTGTTACCACCTTTTTAATGAAACCTAAAATCTCAGTTATTTATTTAAACTGTTTTCAAACAGCAGTTCTGCACCTCTGCCTTTAACACCTCTCTTAAAAAAAACCCAAGAGAAATAACCTTTTTACAGTGATAGCATCCTCACAACTCCATCTTTAATAAAATAATCCATCAATACACAAAGGTAGATTCATTTTCGAACTCCTAACCTTCCTCTATTAGTGGACTGAAATGCATATATATTACATTGACTCTGAGCATACAAATGTTCACATCTATTTCGATTTCAGTCATTTTACTCCTGCCACAGAATGCCTTTGTCTTTCTTCATCCAAGTCTCCACACTTAGGTTTTATCGCCCTGTCACCTTTTTAGTTTCAAACTGAATGGGAGCAATAATAAGCTCAATCGAAACAGATTGGTATTTTTCTCCCTAAACTTCTCCAAAAACTTTAAGGGGTTATGGTCAGTGATAAAGATTTGTCTCAGGTATGTTATTGGCAATGTAAATCTGAAATGTTGTAACGCCAACACCAAGCTCAAGGCCTCCTTCCCCATTGTGGAATAAATCTGTTGACTTTCCACTGGACACGCCAATCACACGTTACATAATGGAGCGCTTCTCATCTCTCCAATAGTCCCTCTGAATGACATAGCTCCTCATGTCTCAGCATAAAATAATTACATCCTTCTGTACCTCTTAATGCTCTAACCTCTTTACCTGCTTCTCCTGGCCTATGCCAGTAAACCTTAACAAGATCTCGCACATTCTTCTCCATCTCTCACAGAAACCAAACTTTGATTTCTGAACTCAATCACCATTATCAGCCATTTCAGCTTCGAATCTTGCCATTGTAACTCTCTGCTCTTCCACACGAGTTTTCACGACTGCAGGAAGTGAATTGTTGAACTTCTCCAAAATAAGAATCTTTCTAAGAATGTCATAGGTTTGTTCTGTTTTTAATACCTTTCCCACCTTTCAAAATTACTTTGTTTGATCCTTTCAAACGCAATGTGCGTTTAACCAGGCACCCTCTTTTAGATTCCTGTAACGCTGTCTGTCAGTGTCTGGCCCAAGCTCATATGCACTTCAGATGGCTTTCTTCACCACTCCATACTGGCCAGATACCTCCTCCGATAGGGATGCAAATACGGATCAGCTTTGGATCTAATAAATCCACATGGTCACTGGTGTCTGCATTTGTTTAGCCACTTTCTCAAATGAAATTCAAAAGGCTTCCCCATCCTTCTCATCAAATTTAGAGAATGCCTGGATGCATTTAAACAGAACCTCATTAGGCCATTGGTTACAATAGGGTTGCTCAACCGCACTATCCTCCTCATCCCACCGACATTCTACCTTCATCTCCGCCTTCTATATTAACTTTCCTCTCTAATTGCTAACTCTTTAAGTTGAAACTCTCTGCTTTTCTTCTGTCCTTTTCTCTCTTTCTTCTTCGTTTCCTTTTCTTTTATTTCTACTTTTCATCATAATTCAAACTCTTTCAATTCCTTCTCAGGTTCAAAGACCATCATTTGAAATTGAATTCCAGCCATTTCCAAAGAGTTTGATGGTGGTTCCACGAAACGTAATTGCCGATCTATAGCTGTAAATATCTCTAATTTTCTCACAGACAATCGCAACCCCAACTCCAGGTTGTCTGTCAATTCCTAAAGCTTTACCATCATTCCCTTTTGTAAAAGCGCCAACTTTACTTTTCCACACCCAGAGAACTCTTAAGGACTGAATCTTTATATACAAAATACTGTTTAAACCAACCGAATTCAACATCCAGAAAAAAGAGACTATCAACGACCATACGCGACCTTTGAACCCAATAGCCTCCTTGTGCATACTCTCCAATGTCTGCATGAGCTTATTCTGGATGATTTGGTTTCCTCCCATAATCCAAAGATGTGCATGTCAGGTGTATTGACCATGATAAATTGTTTGTAGTTTTCAGGGATGTGTGAGTTAGTTGCCTTCGTCGGGGTAAATGTGTAATAATAGGGTAGAGGAATGGGTCTGGGTAGGTTACTCCTCGGAGGGTCAGTGTGGACTTGTTGGGGAGAATGGCTTGTTTGCAAATTCTAAACCCAATTTGGTATTATCGATTTAGAACCGGACAAGAGTTCACAGTTTGCTGTCGTTGAACCAGACTGTCTCAAACTATTTAAAGAAGGTAGGTTGGATGCCAACCTTTCCTTATTTTAAAGGTAAATGTGAGTTGGGTGTTCCAGATGTCAAACTATTCAAACCACTCACCATTAAGCAAAATACAATATATGTAAATACTCTAATGAAAATCCAATTAGAAATGAAGATGAATTTAGAATAATTTTTCTATTGGCAATCTTTACCGAATAATGGATACAGTACCTTCTACTAATGAACTATTCCAATATATCAACATCCCATAAACACACCCCTTGGCAAAAAGGAACATTCAGACATGCATTCTTGCATATAGTTCTCCAATCCAGGAGGAAACACCATCAAGTGAGGTTCCAGACAGAATAGCAGCTGTGGATAATTTACTGAAACTTACAACCCTTCTGGGACCCCAAGCACCTGGTGATTGTTATAGCTACAATATAAAAAAACTAGAAATCCTGGTCTGTGTCAGCTGGCCATTGTTACTGCTATTTATTTAAAAACCCTAAAACCCCCGTAGGTTATTTACTTGAGCCGTTTTCAGTAGGAAGTTTTGCCTTTAAGCCCTCTTACTAAAAAAAAGGGAGAAAATAACCTTTTATTAAAAAAGTGACAGCATTGTCAGGCAATTTATATGCGTGGTCCTTTACTCAGTGGGCTTCCTTTTGTTACTGATCGCATGGTCACCTGAGAGGGACGGCCACAGGTACAGACCAAGTTACAACGTTGTTTCTCATAACTTCTGAAACACGCCTATCAATGGACCATCACATAGGACATACCAGGAAGTGAACAACAGCTTGACACACCCCATTTCATTATTTCTGAACTACACAATGCCAGCACTCGATACACTAGGGAGGCCAAAACCCAAGGCCAGGGAAAGAAAGAAAGGGATAAGAGATTCACATTAAAAGCAGAAACAGACAGTTAATTAACTGAAAAGATGTTGTGGAAATATATGGAAAACGTCAGGGCAGTGGGACTAACTGGCGAAGTGAGATCTTCGAGAGTAAAATTACAAGAATGAAAACATTGAATAAAGACATTGTCAGATCAGCTGAAATGGTTTGTTACATCAAGTTCTCAATCTGCTTCACAGAACACCACAAACAACATAAACTGGGACAAGATGACAGCCCAGCATGGAGAGCTGTGCAGAGCATGCTAGTGTGTTGCTCAGTAAACTGCACTATCTGACCAGCATGGAGAGTATTGCAAACTTTACTATCATATGCTAACTATACTCGCAACAGATTTACTGCTTACAGTTGGAAGGTTTGCTCTCTCTGCGTGTGTGTGTGTGTGTTCATCAGAGACTGAGAGTGAGTGTGTGTGTGTGCGCGTGCGATTGGCGTTGTGAATGCAAAACTCATTGTTTGAGAAGGAACGCACATGGAGGAAATTATTTTAAATACGAACAACAGGCAAAATTTTTGTTAATCAGTAGAGAGAAAGAGAGAAGTTTCATGGACAGATGAGCTAAAGTGTTTGAGAATGTTAAAGTAAAGGCATTGCCAGATACAATAGCAATATCCATCTGCGTGCACATGAATGACAGATGGATGGGAGTTTGGTGTGAGGTCGAATCAGGTTTGCTTCCGCAGGTTTGAAGCCGGGATTGTCAGCAGCAGATTATTGGCTTCATTAAGATTGTATTTCATAGCTCAAGGTTCAAACAACAGATGGAATAAACCAGTGAGATATATTCTGGAGTTGTGAGTATTTCAAGTTAGAAATGTTCAGGGTATGGTGTCAAGAATCAGCTCATAGTCAAAGGGATCTCCCACAGTTGTGACCTGACTGTTTCAGCTGCAGATATTGGCCAGGAATGGGATGGAAACAGTGGAAGGAAGTGGAGTTTGTAACCAGAAGAGTAGAAAGTGACCTCCATGCTCTGAACAGTAAACGCAATGAGACAATGCATTGTGGTTCTCCCCTGAAACTGAATAGATCAACATAGAGACCGGTGAGTAACACTGCCAGAGGGGAGAGAGAGGCAGTAATTGAACACCTTCATTGATGTAGTTAGTAGTGGTCTGTAGAGTGAATATCTGGATGGAGAGATTCAACAGGAACAATAATGGTGGCAGGAAGTGTAGACAATATGAAATAACAATAATACAGTCATAACTGCTTCATAGAATACAAAATCTGGATAGTGACACTCACCAGGAACACCAACGATAGCCAGGAAGGGATAATAAAAGTATTGAATAATGAGAAGAGCGAAATAGATCCGCAATGAAAATGACATCCAATCAAATTCAGAAAGATACCAAACATAATCGGATAAGCTCCTGTATATTGTTGGAATATTCCTGTCTAATGTTCTCAGATTCTGATCCATTGTTGGAATATTTCAGTCTAATGTTCTCAGATTCTGATCCATTGTTGGAATATTTCAGTCTAATGTTCTCTGATTCTGATCCATTGTTGGTATATTCCAGTCTAATGTTCTCTGATTCTGATCCATTGTTGGAACATTCCAGTCTCATGTTCTCAGATTCTGATCTCTCCTCCCCTCTCTCTGGTTCTGCTGATCCCTGTCAGTGCTGTCAGTGATGCTCCCGCTCATGTTATGGGTTGACACATTGAACGGAGCCCATTTATCATTAAAAGATGGAAAGCTTCCACTGAGATAATTCGAATCCATGGAGATTGGCATTAATCACAGTCACTGAACAAACAGGCCCAGTTAACCAATACATCACTTTTCATTTCCTCGGTTTGGACGGAATGGATAAGGTTCCTGAGGGATGGACCATAAATCTTTCAATATTTTCAATCTTTTTTTCCCCTTGTATATGAGAGTATTAACAGAACACTGCAGCGGTCTATATATGTTCCACTCTGTTTATGAAAATAGGCAGTTATAAAATGACAGATCTGCTGCGTAAAAAAAAAATGTCTGGTGGGCAAGTTTCTAGATACCTGAAACAAAGTACGGTACTTATTGACCAGTGTGAGGCTACTCCTGGTTTTAATGTCCTGTTTTCAAATCCTTTCATAACCTTGAGACAGAGCATTGCGACTGCTGCTCAGTAACAGGCCAAAGCAATTCTGTCCCTATGGGCCCCTTACAGAGGGATAGGAGAAGGCCATTCAGCCTATATTAACCTGTTGCTACTTGAAAAGGTGGAAAGTTGGAATATTGGCACATTTGCCAACAGAATAATTCAAAACAAAGAGATTTGTCGCTGCAGCTGTATGAGGTGTCACTGAGAGGGCACCTGGAGTACATTGTGTTGTTTGTGTTTCTGTAACTTAGAAGGAATGGGTCTCTATTAGATACAGTTTACCGGCTGCTCGTAATCCACAGGTTGCTGTGTCTCGGATCTGTTATACAGGGACAGGAGGAGGCCATGCAGCCTCTCGAGTGTGTTAAGAAGAACTGGAGGAGGCCATTAAGCCTCTTGGGTCTATTACAGAGGGACAGCATTTCCAGTGTAATACAGAGGGACAGGAGGAGCCTATTCAGTCTCTCGAGCCCGTTATAGAGGCACAGGAAGTGTTTATTTAACTTTCAAGTCTGTTACACATAAATATTAGTTTTAACCTAGTTGTGGAATAGGAAAGACCTGATGTAAACATTAACGTTCTAACTTTGAACAAGGCCAATTTTAAAAGTGTTAGGTGAGCCCTGTGAAAGGCTGATTGGAATACCCTATTCGCAGGTAAAGGGATGGTTGGTAAATGCAAGGCCATCAAAACTTGGTTTCAGAGAGTCCAGAGCCAACGTGTTCCTATTAGTGAGATGGGCAAGGCTGGTGGGTGCAGGGAGTGCTGGATGGTTAGATATATTGATGGTCCGGTTAAGGTAATGAAGGAGGCATATGTCAGGTAAACAGAGCTGAGATCAAGTGAATCCCGAGAGGTGTATAAGGGCAGCAAGTGTATCATCAATCGTGAAATCGGGCCAGAAAAATGTGGACAAGAGATTGCTTTAGAAATTGGGTTAATGAGGCATTGAACAAATTCTACAAATCCTTCAATGGCAAAAGATTAACTAGGGAGACAATCGGGCCCCTTAAAGATCAGTTAGGCTACCTATTTATGGAACCACAACAAATTTGAGGGATACTAAACAAGTATTTCTCCTCAGTATTTAATGTGGAGGAGGTTACAAGAGCGAGAGAATAAAGAAATATGCAATGATACCTTGAAAAGTGTCTATATTACAAGGAGGTGTTGGAAATTTTAAAACACATAAAGGTGAACTAATCCCTGGGACCTGATCTGTTGTATCCCAGATGTTTGTGGGAAGCTAGCAAATAGATTGCTTATGCATTTTGCTGATATATTTGTAACATTGATTTTCACAGGTGAGGTGTCAAAAGACTGGAGGGCTGCTAACATAGTGCAATTATTTAAGAAAGTAAAGAAAAAACAGGTAACTCTAGATTGGTGAGCATGACGTCAATGGTGACTAAATTGTTGACGGGGATTTCGAGGAAAAAGATCGATATGTATTTGGAAAGACAAGGACCGAAGAGGGCTTTGTACAATTGAGATTACGTCTCACTGACTCGGTGGAATTTTTTGAGGATGTGATGAAGATGATTGATGAAGGCAAGACAGTGGATGTTGTCTTTATGGAATTCAGTAAGAAAACCACAATGTTCTACATGGTAGACTGGTTAGCAAGGTTAGACTGCCTGGAATCCAGGGAGAACTCGCCATTTAGGTCTAAACTTTTCTTGAATATTGGAGACAGGGCGTGACAGTGACATTTGTTCATTAAACTTGGAGACCTGTGACCAGTGGCGTGCCGCAAAGATCAATAGTGGGTCCACTGCCTTTTGTCACTGATACAAATCATTTACATTTGAGTATATGCAGTATGGTCAGTAAGTTTGTAGATAATACCAAATTTGTTGGTGACGTCGACAGTGATGAATGATCTCTCAGACAACAATGGGGCTTTGTTTAGGTGAACCGAGCAGTGGCAGATGGAGTTTATTTTAGTTAAATGTGAGGTGTAGCATTTTGGCAAGACATATCAAGGCAAAACATACAGGTAGGGTCCTGTCGAAAGCTGCCAATCAAGGAGAATTCCATAGAAGTTATCGAATCCCTACAGTGAGGAAACAGGCTTTTCGGCCCATCGAGGCCACACCGACCCTCTAAACAATATCCCACTAGACAAACCCCTACCTTATCCCTCAGAGCCTGCATTTTCCATGGCTAATCCACCTCGCCTGCACATCCCTGGGTACTTTACTCAATTTAGCATGGCCTATCTACCCTTATCTATATATCTTTATAATGTCAGAGGAAAACATAACATCCGGAGGAAACTCATACAGACACGGGGAGAATGTGCAAACTCCACACAGGCAGTCATTCAAGGATGGAGTTAAACCCAGATCGCTGCGCTCTGAAGCAGCAATGCTAGTCACTGAGCTACTGTGTCACCTGGTGGTGCAGGTTCTCTGTTCTTTGAAAGTGCCATCACAGGTAGACAGCGCAGTGAAAAAGGCACTTGGTGATCTTCCCTTTATTGGTCCGTGCTTTGAGTCTAAACATTTTCACGATGCGTTGCATCTGTACAGGACATTGGTTTGGCCACTTTTGGAATATTGCCTTTAATTCCAGTTTCCCTGCTGTCGGAAAGATGTTGTCAAACTTGAAAGGGTACAGAAGAGATTTAAAAGAATGTTGCAGGTGTTGGAGGGTTAGAGCTACAGGGAGAGTTTTAATAGGCTGGGGCTATTTTCAAGTGTTGAGGCTGAGGGGTGACCTTAAAGGGGTTTATAAAATCATGAGGGGCATAGATAAGGTAAACAGTCAACGTCTTTTCCCAGCATAGGCGAGTCCAAAATTAGAAGACAAAGGTTTAAGGTGAGAGGGGAAAGACTTAAAAAGGGACATGAGGGACAACATTTTCACACAGAGACTGCTGTGTGTATGGATTGAACAGACAAAAGAGGTGGTGGAGGCAGGTACAGTTACACCATTTAAAAGGCATTTAGATGGATACATGAATGGGAAGTGTTTAGAGGGAGATGGGCCAAATGCTGGCAAGGGGAACGAGATTTATTTAGGATATTTGGTTGGCATAGACGACTGGTCTGAAGGATGGTTTTCCGTGCTGTACATCTCTGAGACTCTATTGCCATTTGAGTGTATAACACAGAAACAGGAGGAGGCTACTCAGCTTCTGAATTCTGTCAGTCTGATTGTTTGCTCAATTACTGAGAGCAAAATACAAAAATACATCATTCAGATTTTGATGGTGATTTACAGAATCAGGAGAATTGCTTTTAGTCAACAGAAGCTGTAAGGAATGTGAAGAGACTCTTCAGTCCCTCAGTTCCATTCCACAGGAGCAGGAGGTGAGCACAGAGCTATTGGAGCCTGTTACAGAGGAACAGGAGGAGGACATCCATTTTCACAGACTTGGCATCAGGAAGCAGTCATTCAACTGCTCGGGACTGGGACACAGGAACAGGAGGGAGTCATTCAACTGCTCGAGACTGGGACACAGGAACAGGAGGCAGTCACTCAACTGCTAGAGACTGGGACACAGGAACAGGAGGGAGTCATTCAACTGCTCGAGACGGGGACACAGGAACAGGAGGGAGTCATTCAACTGCTCGAGACTGGGACACAGAAACAGGAGGGAGTCATTCAACTGCTCAAGACTGGGACAGAGGAACAGGAGGGAGTCATTCAACTGCTCGAGGCTGGGACACATGAACAGGAACAGGAACAGGAGGCCGTCACCCAACTGTTCGAAACTGGGCCACAGGAAAATCTGTAGGCTAGTGAGGCCCCAGGATCCTTTTACGCAGGAACAGGAGGAGGTGCCTCACTTCCCACCAGTATGGGACATTGGGAGAGAAGAGGAGTTTGCTTGGAACAAACATAAATACATGAACAAGTTGCATTAGTGGTCCATTCAATCCTGCCCCACCATTCACTAAGACCAAGGCTGATCAGACTGTGATTTTCTCATTCCATTTTACGGAGACTGTACTCTCTGCAGCCTCTGCTCTATTTGTTGGTCATGTTACAGACTCAGATGCTTTAACAACAGTCACCATCACTCATCCAGAGGGTCGGGTCTAAGGATGAGTCAGGATTTGAAGGATCCAATCACAAGAATGAAAACACAAAATAAAGGTATTGCCAGATGTTTAGTTCTCTCACATTCGCAATCAAACTCACATAAACAGCCCATCCATAATACATTCGGGATGGAGCACTGTGTAGATATGGCTAGCGTAACGCTGAATACAACCCAACAATATCCAGAATGGAACTCTGTGCAGCCCACACCAATACTTGATCTATATTCCTGGGATAAATGTCCAGCGTGTGGAAATGTGCAGACCGCACTGGTTTATTCATATATAAACACAGGTTGTTCCAGTTTTCGGTAACACTGTGTTAGATCACTGCCCAGTGTGGGGAAATTTGCTGGAAGTGACAGGATGTGCAGCTCCCATCCAGTTACAGCACCATATCTCCACTGTACCTTGACAAGTTTTGATGCAGATGTGAAAATCATTGCAAGGGAGAGATGTAAGTGGAAACAGTTGAAACACCATAATTCTGATTAAGGCGAGTATCCCACAAGTATTTAAAGATGAAATAACTGAGGTATTATCCGATGAGGTTCTGTGAATGGTACAAGGAAGTAAGAGGGGGTCAGTGATGTTATCGTGGTTGCACTATAAGCCTCCAAATCATCAATGGGAATTAGAGGAACAAATATGCAGGGAAACTGGTGAGAGTAGAAGGAGCATTAGGATTGTTATAATAGGTGATTTAAATTTTCCTAACATAGACTGGGACATCAAGATGGTTAAGAACTTCGATGGAACGTGATTTCTTAAGTTTGTTCAAGAAAGTTTCCCCAAGCAGTATATAAAGGGTCCTACACGGGAATGGACACACCCGACCTACTGTTGGGAAATAGGGATGGATAGGTGACGGTGGTAAAGTGGTGGAGTTTTTTGGGAAAAGTGACTGGCGTTGTATTAATTTTAAAATAGTTATGGGAGGGACCAAATTGGTCCACAGATTCAAGTTCTGAATTGGGCCAAGGCATATTTTGTTGGAATTAGACAGAGGATTGCAGGGGTTAATTGGAGTAGTTTGTTTTCAGGTAAAAGGATATTGGGCACGAGGGAGGGCTGTAAAAGTGAGATAGCTCGAGTTCAAGGTTTATATATTCCTGTGAGGGTGAAGGGAAAGTGAGGCTGGAAGAGAGAACCCTGGATAACAAGAGATATTGAGGCTCTAGCCAGCAAAAAGGAGGCGTGGCTCAGGTACAGGCAGCTGGAATTAAGGGAATCTCTGGAGGTACACGGGGGATACAGGAGCTTACTGAAGAAGTAAATCAGGAAGGCGAAAAGGGAGTATGAGATAGCCTTGGCTGAGACGATTAGAGTGAACCCAAATTCACTATAGTAAAGAAAAAGAACAACTAGAGAGAGAATAGGATGCCTTAAAAACCAAAATAGGCACGCATGTGTAAAACTACAAGAGATGGTTGAGGTCCTCAATTTCCCCTCTGTGTTTACCATGAAGAAAGACATGAAGAATTGTGACCTTTGGGAGGTTAATTGTCATATCTTGGTACTGTCGAAATCATAGTAGAGGTGCTGCTGGACATATTAGAATGCACAAAGTCAGATCAATCCCTTGGTCCTGACAAGATATATCCAAGAGGACTGCAAGAGGTGAGAGAAGACAGGGGCCAAGGTCCTGGAAGACTGGGCGGTAACAAATATATAGTGCCCTTCTTCAAGAAGGGCTGCAAATAAATGCCTGGGAAATACAGACCAGTAAGTTTTACATCTGTTTGCGGTAAACTACTTGAGAAGGTTCTGAGATACAAGATATGCATGCATTTGGAAAGACAGAGTTTGACTTGAAGCAGTCAGCATAGCTTTGTGCATGGTAGATCATGCCTTACAAATTTTATTAGGGTTTTTTAAGGAAGTGATCAGGAAAGTTGTCGAGGGCAGGGCGGTCAACATAATCTCTATGGATTTCAGTAAGGCCTTTAGTAAGATTCCACATGAAAGGCCGCTCTAGAAGGTTAGATCGCACAGATTCTAAGGTAAGCTGGCAAATTGGCGACGCAATTGGTTTGACATTATAAAGCAAATGGCTATGGTGGAGGTATGCTTGTCGGACTGGAGGCCTGTGACTAGTGGAGTGCCTCAGGGGTCGGTACTGTCTCCATTGCTGTGTGTTATCTAGATCAATGATTTAGACGAGAGTGCACAATGCAGGTTAGTAAGTTTGCAGATGACACTAAAATAGGAGGTATTGTTTACAGTGAGGAATATTATCAGAAATTGCAGCACTACCTTGATCAGCTGGGGAAGTGGGCTGAGAAATAGCAAATGGAGTTTAATATAGATAAATGCAACATCTTTCATTTTGGAAAGTCAAATTCAGGTGGGAGTTTAATGGTGAATGAGAGGGCCTTAAGGAGTGTAGTGGAACAAAAGGATGTTGGAAATCAGGTGCATGGTTGTCTGAATTTGAGTCGCAGATATACAGGGCAGTGAAGAAGGCTGTTAGCACACTGGCCTACATCAGGGCATTGAGTATAGAAGTTGGGACGTTCTGTTGCCGTTGTACAGGATGTTGGTAAGGCTGCAGTTGGAGTATTGTGTTCAGTTTTGTTCACCTTGCCCTAGAAAGGATATTATTGAACTAGAAAGAATGTACAAGAAATTTACAAAGATGTTTCCTGGGCTAAAGGGTTTGCGTTATGGGGAGAAGTTGGACAGGTTAGAACATATTTCTTTACAGCGTAGAAAACTGAGGGGGATTATACAGAAGTGCACGTCTTATCAAATCATGAGAACCATGCTTAGGGTGAATATTTCAATTTTTTTTTGCAAGGTTGGGAAACCAAGGACTAGAGGACATCTGTTAATGTTTGGAGAGGACAAAAATAAAAAGCAACCTGAGGGTCAACGTTTTCACACAGACTGTGTTTTGCCTTTGGACTGAGCTGCCAGTGGAAGTGGTTGAGGTGGGTACAATAACAACATTAAAAAGGTATTTGGATAAATACATGGATAGGAAAGGAGCAAGGGCAGGGAAATGGGGTGAGTGTGGATGCACATTTTGGTCGGCATCTACCAGCTGGGCCGAAGGGCCTGTTTCCATGCAGTAAATACGTGTGTTTCAGGATAAAGACAGAGAGGGACAGACTAAGAAAAAATGTTATGGAAAGATATGTTCACAGGTTTTAGAATGCTGATATGAAGACATTTCGATAGTATCAAGCAACACGGGTCAGTATTATGAAGAATTATGAGTGAATGGAATAATGCTGTGAGTTCAGGCGATGGGGAGTTTTGAATGAGCATTTGTTGTGCAACTTTGTAACTGGGAATGAGGACAGCAGAGTCTTCGGCTCATTGAACAGTAATTTGTCTCAGTGTCATTTTCATTGAGTGTGACAGAGGGATTGTCTGTACGAAGCTGAGCTAGTTTCCTGGTGCTGTCCTATCGAACTCACCTCATTAAATACCACCCACCCTACCCACCTCTCATTGAATGCCAGCCCGATTCTCCCACCCATCATGATTGGATGTACTCACAGTCGCCAGGATTTCCCTAGATATTCTGTGTTCCCTGTCGCTGGTGCCATCTTTCAAAGGCCAAGGGGCACACGGCTGAGCTTTCTCAGTTTGGAGCTGCCCTGTACAGTTTACCCCGATCATGGCAGATAGTTTGTTGACCATGCATGTTGTGAATAGTGGATGGGCGAGTGCAGAGCGGGGCCATTGCCTTCCCAGAGGGGGCCATACCACCAGACCCACCGAGCATGGTCTGTGCTCACCACCGAATTTGGTGTAGCATCTGCGGCCTGAAGAAATGTCCAGCAAAACAGGACAAGCATCAATAACCTTCCCCGCTCTGTCAGGGTAATTGGTCACCGTATTCTCTCTGCTCCCTCACACTTACTGTATATCTGTTATAGCACGACCAAGGCTCATGCTCCACCACTCTCACTGCTGCATGCAACAGCTTCGCTCTCTCTCTCTCTCGCCTTTGCAATACCCACCAACAAAGTTAGAGAATATTCTGGAGAACACCGAATATGGAATGTTCCAGATAGTGTTCCAAATAATGCCCAGTTTCAGGAAAATGGCAGTGCCCCAGTGTATAACCACATAAGGGAAGGAGTAGAGATGCACGTTTTCCAAATCACACATATTTCAAACCATGTTGAGGCCATTCAGCCCTTCAAATGTGCTCTAGCATTTAATAAGTTCCCAGCTGATCTGTTGCTTTTCTCAGATACAGGAGCTTTCAGTCATTCAACCCTCTGCGTTCCTGTCACTGTCCAGACAGCACTCAGGCACTTTTACCCCAATTTTCTTCAAGCGCCTGTTTGAGGGCATTTCCAATGGAACACACTCTCCTCACAGTAGATTCCATCAACTGTATACTTTCATGCAACAGTCAGCATGCTTTACTCAGACCAAACAAAAATATACTCTTATTTTATGGTTATAGATATCCAATCACACTGTGTAATTCTGGTTATTTCAGTTGACTCACCATAATGATATTAAACCAAAAACAACTTCTAAACGCGTCTTGTTATAAAATACAATTTCGAGCAGAGAATGTTTTTACCCTTGCTGGGCCCAAGGGCTTTTATCCACACTGTAAGGATTCTACTAATTCTAAATCACTCAAGTAAGACACACCCCTTGCTGCCCACAGTTTAAACCTGGAATCCATTATCCCAGGATGACATCCCGGTATACCAATTATAGGGGTAAGAAACATGGTTTTGACTGTATTGCCCTCAATCTGACACATTGTCATTCATGCTTTAACAGTATTGATAATTATTGGGTAAGGACAATACTCCATAAATGTTATATCCGTTATATGAACTGTACCACTTTCCTTGAAAGTGTGAACTCTACCCATCCCCGGCTATAATTTAACACTGGTTAATACCAGAAAAATCCAACAAAATTTCTTTAAGGGAGAAATATGATCATCTAAACATCCAGCTTTCTTTAAAATATCCACAAAGTTTTCGCTTTCTCTGGAGAATCAGACGAGTTCATTGATCCATTCAAAGCAATACAGAGCACAGCTGAGAACCTTAAGGAATACTGAATCCCGAGTTCCCTTACTCTTCTCTTGATATCATCAAAAGGTTTTCTTTCCTGAATCACCGATGCTGAAAAGTCATAAAAGAACATAATCCTGGATCTCTCGTGAATTAAAGCCATCGGAAACCACACTGAGCTTCCATCAGTCTTTATTTATCCCTGTAACTATGTAACTGCACAAGGACAGGGCAAAGGCGTTGGTCTGAGTCTAACCACCGTGCCGTAACCCAATGAACTTCAGCTTCGAAGTGAAGGAATCACAGCAGCCAGATCAAAGCTGACCACCTGCCGTCTGGCCCAGCAGACCGACGATGGGAACATTCTTCCTGTCCCTGTTCTCAAGGTGGTCATCTTGTTCAGTTAAGGTATGGACCTGTATTTCAAGGGGGAGGATCCTCTCCCGAGAGGAATTGATCGCAGTCTCTGTCAATGCCGTTCGGCACTTGACATTGTATGTTCTGTTTCCAAGGCTGTCTCGTTGCTGCTCATGTTTTTGGAGCATGTCTGAGAGCGGTTCCAGCCACAGCTGAACTTCTGTTCAGTCATGCCTTCGATCATTTCACTTAAGTTGGTGAACTTAGTGACCAAGGGCTGGTGAGTAACTGGGTCTTTTGAACAAGCAGAATGGGTTGCAGCTACAGCCTCAGGCCTGCTCGATGCTTCTGACGGGCGCACCGTGTGTTGTGACTTGCTCGATCCTTTCCCATGTTTTGTCATTTCCACTTGACGAAACGGGATTAGTAAATATTCTATCGCTCTTTTTAGTGTTGAATATTAAGTAACTGGCTGGTATGGGGTGGGTTAGAGAACCACTTTGCCTGTGTTCTGATGCAGACCCCATTAAAACAGACCTTCCAGATCGCCACCATCTGGGCTTCCCCCTTAACATTTTATCGATATGACCATTTCGTTTTGAATTATATTCCTGGATGTTCTGGAGCAGTGTCATTTGGTACCACTGTCTACATTTACCCCCATACCGCATATTATGCCAATCCCTGATAATCCTCGACACCGTTGTTATTTATGAACCTTCTGTCTGTGCCTCAAAATTATTCAATATCTCTGCCTCCAATGCTCTGTGGGGAAGAGAGTTACAAAGAACCACAACACTGAGAAAAAAAAATAAAACGCAAGATCTGAGTGTGAGATTATTTTTTCTTTGTCTCCTTCTCTGAGAAAGAATATAATTACGTTAGAAGCAGTTCGGCGATGTTTCACTTCACGCATTTCAGGAATGAGTACCTTATATTATTAAGGTTTTAACAGGTCACCCTTGGAAAGAGAGATGATCTTATTGAAACATACAAGACCTAGGTGAGAGTGGATCAGATAGACACCCACTGGGTATAGTCTAAATTTCTTGTCATTTTCACAGAGTCTCTACAGTGTGTAAGTAAGACATCCCATCCATCAACGCTACACTGACCCGCCAAACAGCATCCACCAGACCTGCCCCCCTACCCTATCCAAGTAACCCTGCATTTCCCATGACTAACCTACCTAACCTACACATCCCTGGGCACGATGGGTAATTTTCGCATAGCCAATCCACTCTAAGCTGTGAATCTTTGGACTGTTTGAGGAAATTGGAGCATTGGGAGGAAACCCACACAGAAAACTGCAGAGAGAATGCTCAAACTCCACACATAGCGTCGCCTGAGGTTATATTGAATGCAGCCCCTTGATGATGGGAGGGAGCAGTGCTAACCAGATATCCACCATGCACATCCGTCAGTTCTATTAGTTATTTGTGGCTGACTAAACAAATTTGCCTGACTTGTTCCTGTCACTGAACCTGACGCAGTCTGAGAAATTTATGATCGGCCATATCACCAACCTGGATACATTTAAAGTTTACTAGGAGAATAGTTCATCCACTTTTGTAACACCTTCCACCCCGACCTCAAATTTACCTGGACCGTCTCAGACTCCTCCCTCCCCTTCCTAGACCTCTCCATTTCTATCTCAGACGACCGACTCAACACGGACATTTACTATAAACGGACCGACTCCCACAGCGACCTAGATTACACCGTTTCCCACCCTGCCCCCTGTAAAAACGCCATTGCATGTTCCTAATTGCTTCATCTCCGCCGCATCTGCTCCCAGGGAGACCAATTCCAATACCGAACAACACAGATGGCCTCGTTCTTCAAAGACCGCAATATCCCCCCAGACGTGGTTGACGATGCTCTCCACCGCATCTCCTCCACTTCCCACTCCTCCGCCCGTGAACCCCACCCCTCCAATCGCCAGAAGGACAGAACCCCACTGGTCCTCACCTACCACCCCACCAGCATCCACATACATCATATCATCCTTCATCATTTCCGCCACCTCCAAACGAACCCCAACACCAAGGATATATTTCCTTCCCCACCTCGATCATCGTTCTAGAACGACCAGTCCCTCCGCAACTCCCTCGGTAGATCCACACCCCCCTCACCAACCCAACCTCCGCTCCTGGCACCTTCCCTTGCAACCGCAAGAAATGCAAAACATGCGCCCACACCTCTCCCCTCACTTCCCTCAAAGGCCCCAAGGGATCCTTCCATATCCATCAGAAATTCACTTGCACCTCCATACTCATCATTTACTGCATCCGCTGCATCCGATGTGGCCTCCTATACATTGGGGAGACAGGCCGCCTACTTGCAGAACATTTCAGAGAACACCGCTTTGACACCCGCACCAACCAACCCAACCGCCCCGTTGCTGAACACTTTAACTCCCCCTTGCACTCTGCCAAAGACATGCAGGTCCTTGGTGCCCTCCATCACAAGACCGTAGCAACACGACACCTGGAGGAAGAGCACCTCATCTTCCACCTAGGAACTTTCCAACCACAAGGGATGAATGCAGATTCCTCCAGCTTCTTCATTCCCCCTCCCCTCAACTTTTCTCAGTCCCTCAGACTCAGCACCTCCTTCTTGAGCTGCAATCTTCTTCCCGACCTCTCTGCCCCCACCTGTCTCCGGCCTATCACCTTCACTTTTACCTATCGTATTCCCAACGCCCCTCCCCAAAGTCCCTTCTCCCTACCATTTATCTTAGCCTGCTTGGCACACCCTCAGTCAGAGCAGGAATTTGGAGACATTCACCAAGTGGGAATTTATTCCAGTGGGAATTCTCTTTCCTGGAAGTTTGGGATGGCTGAATCTTTATATTATATCGAGGCTGGCTTCGATATAATATAAAATGATTTTCCACAAACAGGTGAATAAGGGATAATAGTGCATCGGGAACAAAGTGCAGCTGGGAACACAATGAGATGAACCACAACCTTATTTACTGGTGGAGTAGTGTCAATGGGCAGAATAGTCCATTCATGTGCCTCAGCCCCATGTTCTGATGTTACGTTCAACCCTTCAGACCTGCTCACATAGGCACATCGAGGCCACTCCGATGGTGAGGTGTAGTTTCGGAAAACTACTTGGAAAATCCAGGCTGGGTCAGGAACCGACCCCCACCCCCAAGCTCTCTTTCCAGGCTTCCCCTCTCTGTAACATCTGCTCCAGATGTGGATCATGTTACAGAGCTGGATACGTTGGGTATACAGCCCCCCTACCCCACCTAAGGTTAACCTAAACAAATCATCTGCTGTCCCTGAATGCAACATTGTGCAACACGACTTCCAGGAAAATAACCTGTTAGTTTCCAATAGCGTAACATGTGAAATTAATAAATAGGAACAGAAGTAGGTCATTTGCCCCTCAAGCTTGCCCTGTCATAAAATAAGAACATGGATGATCTACTCCAGGGCTCAACTCCGCTTTCTTGCCGACTCCTGTATCCCTCCACACCTCTCTGGGTTAGGGAATTCCAGACATTCACTACCTTCTGAGAGAAGGCATCACTTTGCATCTCAGATTGAAATCGATGTTCCTTATTCGGTATCTTTATCCTCGAGTTCGGCACTCTGCCCAGGAATGGGAGCAACTTCTCAACATCTACCTTCTCAAGCCCTTTTCAGCAGTATTCCTCTTCATTCATTTAAACCCCAATGAATAATCACCTCACCATTATAGAGATTCTGAATAACTCAACCCTTTCATCTCTGGAAGCCGGTTAATGATCCAACCACATTACTTGCTGCATCAGCATGCTGACGTTATGTTTCATACTCAGGAAGACTCCAATCACTTTGCACTCCTCCTTTTCTGGAAGTCCTCTCCATTTAATAACAGCCAGCCTTTTGGTTCTCAGTGTCTTCCACAAACTCGGATGTATATTGCACTCAGCTCCCTCCTTCAGGCTGTCAGTATAGATTGCAATAACCGATGCCATCGGACTGATATGTGTGGTGATCCAGCAGATACACCTTTATCATAAAGATCCATTAATCCGGACTCACCGATTTCTATGTGTTAACCAGTCATCATCGCATGTTAATAAATTATCCGCCATCCTACGAGCTTCCGGCTTGAATAAAATCTTTTATTATGTAATACCCTGCGGAAAATCTCTGAAAAGCCTCTTGTCTACCAGATCCCCTTTATCAAGTCCGCTTGTTATATTTCCAGGCATCTCCATAAATCTTTGCATGATCTTACAGGGCAAAATATAATTTCCCTTTCACAAACCCACACTGACACTGCGTGAGGCTTTTCTTAATGTCCATGCTGGCCAGGTTTTCCAAACGAAACTAGACCCATCTGCTTTCATTTGTCCCATAGGCCTCTAAATGTTTCCCATTTGTATGTTTGTCCAAATGAGTTTTAAATGTTATAGCTATATTGGCATCTACCACTCTTCCTCTGAAAGCTCATTCTATACCCGTACCACTCTGTATAAAAATACTGCCCCTGCGTCCTTTTAAATCTTCCCCCTTTCACCTTAAACCTATGCCTTCTATGGTTGAACTCTCCCCTCCTGTGGAAAAGCCCTTGGCTATTCACCCGATGCATGCCTCTCTTGATTTCATAAACTTCTATAATGTCAGCCCACAACCTTCTACACTCCATCTGATACTAACTTCAAGAACAAGCATTTAAAGACAAGTGCTGCAAATTTGAAACTATATTAAACATGACAGTAAAACAATACACAGCCAAAACTTCATACTATTATTTGTTTTTCTCCATATTACAATACTGAGGCAGCGTGAAACGCTTATTTCGTGCCAATAACAAGTCACGCACCTGAATTTATTTGTCTAACGGGGGTGATGATCTCGACAATGAAAACGTAACTATGGCCAGATTTATATAATACCATATAGTCAACATTTCCCCACCTGGCATCCCAATGATCTTCTGTGCTTGTGTCTTCCTTATCTTGCACTCAATAGAGAGAACCCCTTTCCCCATCGCATCTTAATTTAAACCCGTTTCACAGAATCTTCTTTTATCTTTTGCCACACCCTCTTTCCCCTGTCACCCATTCCCCAACTCTGGCTAGGGATTTGAAGCACATTTTCCAATCATTTTGAGTTCTGAAGAAGTGTCACACTAGACTTAAAACACTAATTCTGTTTCCCTGTCTCTGCAGATGCTGGCAGACCTGCTGAGTTTCTCCAGAAATGAATAGGGGCACAGAACAAATTTTCAATTAAAAAATAGCGATCGATACTGGAAATAAAAATACTAAAAATTGCTGGAGAAACAGAGAGCTTTGTAGAAGATTCAATGGACCTGAAGTTTATATCTGCATTCACTCCAGAAGATGCTGCAACATTATCAGCAATTTCTGTTTTTGAACAATTTCCAACGACATATTGTCAAAGATGCCCAAACATCCTGTCGAACATGGAGTGCCGTACACTGGGAACTGAACGATAACACATGGTGGCAAGTTCCTTGACTCTGGAACTGCATAAGGCTGGCATCACTGACACTGCAGTGCTCTGAATCATGGTCAGGGAGAAAAACAGAAGGAAACACATTCACTTCAAATACAGAAGATGGCATTACTGAAAGGAAAAGATTCAGATTCGTACCTTAAATTGGAGGCGTGACACCATGGAAAGAATTTCAGCAGAATGAGGATATGAAAATGGAAGTGTTACCGCATCAGAAACCAGAGTAGGTCACTGAGTACAGGGCAGTTGGGTGAATGGGTCTTGGTGTTAACTGGAGGACCGTCAGTAGAATTGAATTGTAGATATTGCAGATTAAACTGGGTTATCATCTGATGCTGTAGGTCACAGCAACAACAGCAGAAGCAGAATTGTATTCAATGACAATCTGTAACCTTTCCCTCAGGATAATGCCTCAGTCCACCATTACCCTCAAGCTGATCTATAGTTCAGTGACAAGTGTGGGTGAACATGCCAGGGTCAGTACCATGTGTACTTTTACCTGATGACAACCCATTAAAGCTACCGCAATTGGCTGGTTACTCTGGAAACAGCAGAACTAACATCTTGTACAGAGGCAGACATTATACCACGAGTAACAAATCAGATCGAAGCACTGTCATCCTGCCAAATCCAAGCATAAATGTCGATGGACCATTAAACAACGTACTGGAGGAGAAGACTCCACAAATATCCCCATCCTAAATAATGGAACAGTCCTGTACATCAGTGTAAAAGTCAAGTATGTGGTGTCTGCACTGTCCTCAGCCAGACGTGTTGAGTGGATGTTCCAACTTACCGTATCATGATGCCCACAGAATCACATATGACAGTCTTCAACCATTTCGATTCGCTGCACGTGACATGAAGAAACGGTGAACACAGTAGATACAACAAAGGCAATGGGCCCTGACCCCATTCCTGCAATGGGACTGAAGACTTGTGCTGCACAATAAGCCGTGTCACTGGGGAAGCTGTTTCATTTCAGCTCCAACTCTGACATCTCCCTGGCAATGTGGAAAATTACTCAGCTATGTCCAGTTTCCTAAGAGCGGAATAAATACAATCTGACCAATTACCACCCCATCAGTCCCATCACGACAGTCAAATTGGTGGGAGTTCTATATGACAGAGCTGTCAAGTAGCACAGAAATAACCTGCTCAGTGTGGTTTCAGATAGGTCTCCATGGTGCTGTTGTGGAATTATCATTGGATTACTAATACAGACCAGACTCATGCTTGGGCAGCTGGTGGAAGATAAAAACAATTATTAACATATCAAGATCTAAAATCTGGTGTCAGTAATAGTGATCTTGTGTCCAATGTTGATTGTAAACATCGATTTCCTTCCCCAATGTACTTTCAGGAAGTGAATCTCCTGTGCTTTCCTGTTCTGGCCTAAAAGTGACTCCAGACGCACAGACATGTGATAAACTCTTCAATAGTCTCTAAAACGGCCAAGCAAGAGACTCAATTGTATCAACTGCTCCGAACTCTTAAAGGATATTCCCGGAGAGAACACCTGGCTCCAACTTTGGTGTCAGAAAAGGGAACGGGAAACATTGGCCTGTTGACCCTGCAGAGACCTCCTTCCTAACGTCTGACGGTTTGTGACAACACTTACTGAGCTTTCCCACAAACTGTGCAGGAACTTCGGAAAATGAGTACGTCACACAACACATCGAGCTTTCTCTGTGCAAGTTAATGGTCGAACATCTCCTTAATGCAGTTTTACCCATACAATATTCATATCCCTTAATATGTTTAAACATCGTGAAATTTAAAGTGAGAACAGCTGTAGTCCCTTCAGCCAATCAATTTTGCTCCTCCATTCAATATACAGGCAGTTCTCAGATAACGCGTGTTGATTAAATACAATTTGGTTGCAATGTAATTTGTGAACCTTTTTCCATAAAGTGAATTCCCGTTCATTGTGACGCAATTCCTTGCCGGGAACCAACTGAACAACAAAACCCAGCCTCAGGATCCTCTGTCTGCAAAATGTACAATCAATGTGTTCAGCTAAAACAGGAATGTAATCCGCTCTGGAAGCCTTGAAACTGAGGCTGAAACGGGGAATTGTAGTATCCATTTAGAAAGAACTTTATTTAAAACTGTGGGGAGAATCTTGAGGAGAAGTGGAATTTCCCCATCGACATCACGTGATCAGTCAGCCTCACGCGCTTTCTGGTGAAGACTGTGGTGAAAGGTACACTGCTGTAGTCAGTGACCTGTATTTTGAAAGTGCTACATTTACAGCATTGTTTTGTTACAATATGGGACTTAAAGATTTATTTAGACTGTGCTAGTATGTGTGTTAGACTAAATTAAATTTTTGGCTTTACTAATATTTTTGGGGGTTCGCCCCTTACCCTCTTTTTCCTATAGACCCCATTATTAATATTGCACGATTTTGCACAACACGGTGTTGTACAGGAACACAGCTACTGAGTTATTGGAGAATAACCTGGATTGATAGCTGATCTTCTATCTTCACACGATACTCCGCTATCCTTTTAATTTCCAGAAATCCTTATTTATATTCAGTGCCTAGGTTTCCACAGCCTGAGCTGGGAGAGAGTACTCCTCGTTCGCCAGTCTCAGAGTGAAGACATTTATTCTAATCTCAATGCAAAGTGACCTCTCTGTACTTAATACTGTGGCCCTTTGTCTGAGGCGTCCAAGCCAACTTCCAATCTGTCTCGCCCTGTCAGAGTTTTATATATTTCACCCTGATCACCACTCATTTTCCTAAATCCCATGGAATACAGATCCAGTCGCCCAAAACTCTGCTCCCACAACAAGCCTGTCATCCCAGAGATCAGTCTGGTCATCCTTCCCTGCTCTCCCTCAATGTCAGGTTTGTCATTTATTGGGTAAGGAGACCAAAACTGCACACAATACAGTACAAAGTTCGAGATGGGGTCTCACCAAGGCCCTGTACAGCTGCAGTAGGATACCCTTACTCCTGCACTCAATTCCCCTGAAATGAAGGTTGCATCATTTATCTGTCTAAATGCTTACTGCTCCTACAATATTGCTTTAGTGACTGGTGTACAAGGTGATCCAGATTCTTTTCAATGTTACAGCTCCCCACTTGCTGGGTCTATGTACACTGGTCAGCGTGTCAATGCCATTCCCAGTGTTGACTTCTGGCTTCAGATTCACTGTCACATGTACTCAGAGGGCTGCACGGAAATAAACGAAAATGCAGCTTAAGTTCCTTTATAGAACAACATGTTTCAAACATTCCCTTTTCAAATGAGAGGCTGCCATTCTATTGTTCCCATCAAAGTACACAACATCTCATCTCTGCCATTACTCTCCATCTGCCATGTATTTTCCCAGTAATTTCACTTGTCTCAGTCACTTTGGAGCTTTTTTACATCTTCCTCACAACTCACATGCTGATATCGTTTCGTGCTGTCAGCAGACTTGGGAATATTGCATTTGAGCCCGTCAACCAAATATATGATGTGTATTGGGAATAGCTGGGGCCCAAGACACGATCCTTGCTATATCCTCCTAGACTTCCATTTAAAAAAAAATGTTGTTTTCTTCCTGCGCAGTGTTTCCTGCCAGCTCTCCCATTCTAAAACCATGACCATACGTTAGACCGAGTCCCTCAGGATTCGAATTCGCACAATAGGCTTGGGGCTTTATCAAAAATCTTTCTGAGATTCCCTTCGTATTACATTGATACCTTCTCCATAATGTTGCTAAAAGCCACTTTCTCAAATATGATTCCCATTTCATAAATCTCTGTTGACTTTGTCTATGTACATTAATTTCTTTCCGATACTTTCTCTAAACTGTTTTGTTGTTAATTTCATTCTATTACCTTTTTCTAAACAGACTAAAGTTCCCTAGGTAGTTTTCTTTTTTATTATGTTTTCCTCTGTGAACGCATAACTGAAACTTTTGTTCCATAGTTCTACCATAACCCAGTCCTCAATTATCTGACATCCAACTGTTAGAAAGCTGCACATTTCTTTCTCTTAATTTTGCCATTAACATATTTTCCGAAAATATAACAATTTCTGTCTTATAGACTTTGTTAAGACATTCTTCAGAAACCTATCAAATCCTATTTTAAGGTACTCACTGATTGACCTTCTACAGTCATACAATCACAGAAGCAAAGACTCTGTACTATCAGAAATACAGCATGGTCTACATAAGGCCCACTTTCCGACACAATACGCCTAGCAGTGAATCTTAAGGCATTTCAAGAGCACGACCATGTATTTTCAAATAATTTTGACTTTGCCATGATATCTCCCCTCTCAGGAAGTGTACTTCAGACCCCAATACACACTGGCTGAAAAGCAATCCTCAAATCCTCACTAAACCGCAAACCCTTCACTTTAAAAGTGTGCCCCCTTGACTAAAAGGAACAACTGCTGCCCATCCACCCTGTCCTTGCTCCTCGTAATCCTATCCTTCAGAATCACGTCCCCCTCAGCCTCCTCTCCTCCAAACTAAACAACTCAAGCTTATCCAGCCTCTCTCCATAGCTGATATGCTCCATCCCAGGGAACATTCTGGTGAATCCCCTCTGCAAACCCTCCCATGCAGTCACATCCTTCCTGTAATATGTTCCCCGGAACTATACACAGTATTCCATCTTGGCCTCACCAAAGTTCCGCATAGCTCTTATAATCTGCGCCTCAATGTTTACAGTCCCTTATACTTTCCCAAATTGTGTATGAACCTGTCCACTCACATTCAGGGATGTGTGGAGAAGCACCCTCTGACCTTCCTAGTGTGCTACCATTCATTGAGTCCTCTCCTGTCTGGTTCCTTCTTCCAAAGTGTATCCCCTCCTATTTATCAGGGTTACATTCCATCTGCCATTGATCTTCCCAGCTGACCATTCCATCTGTATCTTCCCGTAACTTCAGGCCGTCCTCCTCAATGCCAGCCAACATCCAATCTGCGTATCAAACACAAACTTACTTCTCACACTCCCCACCTCTCATCCATATTCACAGCTTCATCATTTATGATTACCACAAATATTAAAGTTGAACATCACACAACATCAGGTTACAGTCCAACAGGTTTATTCAGAGGCACGAGCTTTTGAAGCACTACTTCTTCATCAGGTGATTGTGCGCTTTGATGAAGAAGCAGCACTTCGAAAGCTAGTGCCGCTGAATAAACCTGTTGGATTTAACATGTTGTTATGAGATTTACAGCATTGTCCAACCAGTCCAACACCAGCACCTCCGAATCACAAACAATAAGAGATAAAGCACTGGTCCCTGTGCTATACCATTGGACACTAGCCTCCAGTCACACAAGCAGTCAACCACCACCTTGTGTCTCCTACCACTAAACTTCATTTGGATGCAATTTAGCAAGTCACTAATGAGACCTACCTGTTCCCTGGTTATTCTGGTCCGCTGGACAAACTTGTATATTATCTGGGAATTCTCCCTAATCTTGCCCTGCCAGCAGGTTTCCATGCCCCGTGTTAGTTAGTCCCCTACGCGTGCAGAATTTACTCCTTATTGAAGTCTTAAATGGTCTGTCCTTTATCCTGCCATTATTTCGCTTGATTGTGTATTAGGCAGCCGGAGAAACATCCTGTTAATTTCCAACTTGTCACATGTTTTGTGAATTTTATGCATTTCACAGTGACCCATCTCTAATTCTTTGAAACTCTAGAGAACACAGGCCGAGTTTCATTATCACGCAATCTCGCCAATTGGGGGATTAATCTGGGGAAGGTCCATTGAACTTCCTCTGGGGTCGGTATATTCTTTCTCAGATTTGGTGACCAAAACTGCACTCAATATTCCAGGTACAGAACTCACCAATACGCTGTTAAAGTGCTTCAAAATGTCTTTACATCTATATTCTGACTCCCTTAAAGCAAGGCAATCCAAACTTTAACTTACCACTTGCATATATTCCTGCAAATACCCTTCACATTCATTGCATTTATGAACTCATTGCGTGAGTTCTTATAGAAAGCCTTCTGATAATCTAAAATATGCCAATTGTAATGGTTTCCCATTATCTATGCTGTAGGCATCATCTTCAAACAATTCCAAAGCTTGTCAAGTATGATTTCCCTTTCAGAAATGCAAACTGATTCTCTCCAATGTTGCTGTTAATTTCTAAATAACGAATATCACATCCTATATAATAGACTCCAACAGTATCCCCACAAATGTCAAGTTAATTGGTCTGCAGTTCTCCACACTAACTCTTCTTTCCTTTGTAGATGCTTGAATCACTACCGTTCATCTGTAGTGCTTGGATCACGTTTACTAATGTCCATTTATCTGCAACGGCTTCCAGACGATGCAGAATGCACTGGGTAATAGAACACAGTCATCGACAGTGCAACTAATACTTCTATTAGTGGTTTATTTCTGAAGATTTTGGTATGAACGACATCTGGTTTGTCAAGGTTAGCAATGCTCAATCCAGCTGCATGTTCAAGTAGAGCCTTGCTACTGATATAAATTGACTTTATGTCTTTCGATCCACAAGTCCTATATAATGACGTTGTAATTCTGGGTGATTTTCTGGATCTTCCTCCATGAAGACAGATGCGAGGTAACTGGTTATTTGCTTGGCCATTTCCCTGTTACCCATAATAAGCTCGTCTCTCCTGATTGCAGATTTCCACATTTGACGATGTTTCTCTCTTTCCTTTGAAATATAGACCATAGATTTATGCAGTCTTTGTGTTCCTGTTTGTTTGCATGCATTTGCCCTTTTTGATTTCCTTACCCATTTCATGGCCCTGCTTTTCTGGATCGTAAATTTCTGAGAATTCTCAGGATTCCACAATGTGTGGAATTCTTCTGAAGTCGCTTCCTGTGATTAATATAATCTTAATTTATTATGCTAATCATTGTTAACTCACTTTCTCACTCTTGGGTGTTTTACCTGAAATAAATAAAGATATTTTTCAGACTTTGTAGTATTTCTATAAATATCCTGGTACTGACCAGATATATTCAGGAACACTGCAGGAGGACAGGAAAGAAATAGCGGGGGCCGTGGATGGTACTTTTGCATCATCAGTAGCCAACGGGTGAAGTCCTGGAGGACTGGAAGGTAGTGAATGCTGTGCCCTTATTCAAGAAGGGCTACAAAGAAAAAACCGGGGAACTATAGACCAGTAAACCTAAAATCTGTAGCAGGTAAGTTACTTGAGGAGATTCTGAGGGAGAAAATATACATGCATTTGGAAAGACAGGGCCTTGTGAATGGGGGATTATGGCTCACACATTTGCTAGAGTGCTTTGATGAAGTGACCAGTAACTTTGGTAAGGTCATGGTTGTATATATAGTCCATATGGATTGCAGTAAAGCCTTCAATAAGGTTCCCCATTGTACGCTGCACTGGAAGGTTAGATCATATGGAATTGAGGGGGAGCTGGCAAATTAGGTCGATAATTGGATTGATGATAGGAGGAAGAGGGTAATCATGGAAGGATGCTTGTCAGACTGGAGAACTGTGATGAGTGGAATGCCTCAGGGGTCGGTGCTGCGACCATATATTCATATATTACATATATCTATGATTTAGATGAGAATGTACAGGCATGATTTGTAAGTTTCAAGGTGACACTAAAATAGGTGGTATAGTGGACAGCGAGGAAGGTTATCAGAAATTTCAGAAATTACAGCAGTACCTTGATCAGGTGGGGAAGTGGGCCGAGAAATGGCAAATGGAATTTAATTCAGTTAAGTGTAAGTTCTTGCATTTTAGAAAATCAAATCAAGGCAGGAGTTTCACGGTGACTGGCAGGGCCTTAAGGATTGCAGTGGAACAGAGTGACGTTGGAATTCAGGTGCACCGTTTTCTGCAAGTGGAGTCCTAGGTTGACAAGGCACTGAAAAAGGCTTTTGACTCACTGGCCTTCATCAGTTAGAGCACTGAGTATCGAAATTAGGGAGTTATGTTGCAGTTATACAAGATGTTGGCGAGTCCACACTTGTAGCGTCATGTTCAGTTTTGTTCACTTTGCTCGAGGAAGGATGTTATTAAACTGGAAAGAGTGCAGAAGAAATTTACAAGGATGTTGCCAAGACACAATGGTCTGAGTTATAGTGAGAGGTTGAACAAGCTAGGATTTTTTTACTTTAGAATGCATGAGGTTGAGGGGGATCTGATAGCAGTGTATAAGATCATGGGTGGCATCGATTCACTCAGTCTTTTTTTCCCGAGGATTGGGCAATCACGGTCTAGAGGGCATCAATTTAACCTCAGAGTGGAAAGAGTAAAAGGGAACCTGAGGGGCAATTTCTTTTACACACAGGGTGGTATGCATATGGGATGAGCTGCCAGCAGAAGTGGTTGAGACGGGTACATTCACAAAATGTAAAATACATTTGGACAAATACACAGGTAGAAAAGGATTAGAAGGATACAGGGAAATGGCAGGGAAATGGGGTTAGTGTGAATGGATATTTTGTTCAGAATGGACCAGTTTGGGCCGAATGGCCTGTCGCCGTGCTATAAGACTATATGGGTCTAACAACCATTGTTCTCCTACTGAATGTTATATTGTATTTTCCCAATTCACTGGAGCGAACTTGACCCTCTAACCTCTGGGCTTCCATGATGTTTGACCAGAATGTTCAAACATTCCACATTGAATGCAGACGCCGTGTAAAATACAACATATTAATGTCACTATTCCTCCAAAGCTGCTTCAGAGCAAAGTTAGTAATTAGTCCTTCCGACTACACAATAGACAAGAGACAATAGACAATAGGTGCAGGAAAACGTCATTTTGGCCTTCGAGCTTGCACCACCATTCAATATGATCATGGCTGATCATCCTTAATCAGTATCACACAACACCAAATCCGAAATGATCTGCTCTCTAGTTTGGTTCACAACATACTCTTCAACCTATCTGATATACACTTATGGAATTTATTTTTCACAACATTAGCAGTCACTTAGTCAACTCAGTTTCGATGCAACTTGACACCATCCATTATTACTGCAGAACCCACGAGTATTTGTTACTCATTCATAGGATGGGGGCTTAGCTGGATACCTAGCATTTACTGGCCATACCAGACGGCAGTTATGAGTCAACAGCATTGCCTTGGATCTGGAGTGCCATGCATGCCAGACGAGATAAGAACAGCCGTTTCCTTCCCTAAAGGACATTAGTGAACCAGATGAGTTTTTCCAACAATCAGGAATGGATTCCTGATCATCATAAACCCTTGATTCCAGATACCTATTGAACTCAAATTTCACAATCTGCCATGGCAGGATTTGAGACCATGTCCCCAGAACATTACCTGGGTCTCTGGCTTAAGAGCCCAACGATAATATCAGTATGTCATAGCTTCCCTTTGCATATAGTTGCATATATAATTTCCAGAGCATATGATGTAAAATATTTGCGCGTCAGTTTTAGTTCAGATATATAACACATCAAGTTTGTTTCTCCGTGCTATTTGTAAGACCCACCCAAACTGATTCTGTGGAATCTGAGGGACAGAGCCTGTCTCATTATTAGTGATAGACTTGAATAAGACATTCGGAGATGCTGAGATTATGTGAAGACATGTCCGGCAATACAGGACAAGCATCAATATCCACCCCGCTCTGTCAGAATAAGTGTCACCGTATATTCTCACTGCTCCCTCACATTCACTGTCTGTCTCTTACAACACCTATCCTTGACCAAGGCTCACACTCTATCTCCAGGTAAGTCTCAAGCACGACGACTCTCACTGTTGCATTCAGCACCTTCCCTCCCCCACATTTTCTGTCCCTGATGCAAGAGCCCCGTACACTAATACCACTATATGGATACAACACTATGAACAGACTCCCTCCGGCCATCTCACCATGTCACACCTCACCTAGTCCAGCACTAACAGAAGGGCCATCCACTCCCACCCTCACTCATTCCCTCCCTTTCTCCCATTCCAGGAGAAACAGCCTGGAATAGGACAGAAAGGGCCAACCCGGGTGGTGGAGTGCTGGATATCCATTCCCTCATCCCCCAACCCTGATATGTGGGGAGGATCCTGGAGTGAGCCGGAGAGGACCAGGAGGCCTTGTGTGGAGGTTCTGAAACATCCACGTCCCACCAACCTAATGAGGAGCAGTGTTCAGTAAAGAGCAATTCTCAATTCAAACCTACTGCCATTTCCAACCTCATCTGTCTCACTCGCAGAAGAACAGATACCCAATTGCACAGAGATGCAGGCATTGAAATGCACAGACGTATTGGTAAATACCCCAATATACGAACATACACAATGCATACAAGGAGATAAGCATGCACACACGGAGAAGGACACAAAGACATAAACAGTCACACACAAATGGACACAAACACAGATAGAAATACACAGGCTGATACAAAGACAGACAGACATAGTCACACAAATACAAAAGTAACAAGCACATGGACACACACACACATAAATACACATTAAGACACAGACGCGAGTGTCATTAAGACTCAAATAAATAAGTTTTTGATTTATAAGGAGATCAAGGATTCTAGGGAGAAGGTAGGAGAATGATGTTGAGGAACATATGAGAAATGACTAAATGGTATATCAGACTCGATGAACCAAATGGTCTAATGCTGCTCCTTTTTTAAATGCCCGTATGGTGTTATGCTATCAGGTATTCTCTTCCTGAGACAGCAGCAGCAATATATTTGATTGGAAACAGTCAGTGATAACGTGGGAAAAGATTGGAGGGCAGAATGTTTAATGTCTATTCCTAGTTATTGTATCACTTTATCAGAAAAGGGGCAATGATTTGATATGAGGTTAACACGGTTTTTTTTTTTAAAAAACTGTGTCCCACAATGAAAGAAGGATGTCCCTTTCCCTTTACTGTTGTGCTATCTGTGGTGCCCTCATCCACAGGGAGCAGTGGAGACTCGGTTAATTTAGGTATTTTAGTTTGAGCTTGACTGATCTTTGCCGGGCAGGAGACACAATGTTTATTGGGAACAGAAGGAGACGGATGGTCAGACACACCCGGATCAGCCATGAGCATTCTGGATGGTGCTGCTAAATGGCCAACTGCTGCCACTTTCCAATCTGTTGTTCCCTCAATCCACGCTCCCGGCCGTTATAGAGATATACTGCTGACCATACCCCATGTGTTGTTCCCTCATTCCACCACAGAGTGCGATTACAGGGTAGAGGACCATCCCATTCAGCCTGAATGGATCGTTACAATGAGACGGGAGGAGACCATTCTTCCCCTCCAAAGGATTTCACAGGAATATAGGATGAAGTATTTCAGCTCGTTGAGTACATTACACAGCCCAGGACGAGGCCATTCAACCCGCCTGAACTGCTGCATAGGAACAGGGATGCTGTCAATAACAGGATATCGTAGAGATATATGATTTTTTAAACAAAACTGTAACTAGTTTTGACTCAGAGATCACTGTAGGGTCATCAATGATCAATAATCTATGTAAAATATCTGGATGAAGGGACTGAATGGATCAAAGCTGAACTATCTCGTACACCAAAATGATCATTCAATAGATCTTCAAATGGAGGGAGTGAATCTGCATTATGATGTCGACAGGGAAGGTTAGTGAGGAAACCCTCAGCAAAAATAATATAATATGAGTTGTTTATTCCAGTCGGGAGCAATTTAAATGCAGAGAGATTGCAGAACTCTTTGATGCAGATGTTTTTCATATTCTTGTTACATGACTGATACGATGTCTGTCTGCTGATGCAGCAAGTGATTCGGAAGGTAAGTGGAATGATGCTGTTTTTAGCAACGGGTATTGGGTTTAATTAGGAATATTTCACTGTATCTGTACAGGGCATTGCTGAGACGACATCAGATACTCTGGGTGAAGTTCTGATCCTCTAAACTAAAAATACAACCGGATATAATTCCTTTCAAAAATGTTCAAAGATGTTTCCCTTTACTCATTCCTGAAATGAAGGCCTTTTGTTATCAGGGATTATCTGTTTTGATCTTAGGTGAGAAATCTTATTAAACCACGATTTTCAGAGAAGTTTTTCAGCTGGATACACATTTTCCCTTGTTAAGAAGACTAAAGCTAGATAATAATTTTTTGAATTAGATGTATTGGTATTAACACAAATACTATGAAGATATCAACCCATTTTTTAAAAAATTACGCAGATGTATACAAACATCTCATCAAATCATCAAACGGGCACATTACTTTCTTTGTAGAGACGCTGATAGGGGAGGAGAGGGAAATATATCCCTGGTGGTGGGGTCCGTTTGGAGGTGGCGGAAATGGCGGCGGATCATATGCTGTACATGGAGGTTGGTGGGGTGGTCGGTGCGGACATTATTTTCTTTTGCTAATGAACAAAAATTGTGCACAACAACAGCAATGATGCTGCATACAGCATACAGTCTATTATCATCCATTCCAGAGAATGTACATGGAGAGTGCACATGGTCCAGTTTGGTGTTCAGTTGACATTCTTGTATTTTTCCACACAAAGACGGAGAAAAATATTATTTGCTTCAGAAGCAGCAGCCAATTGGTCTCTCTCTCTTACTTACTTCTGCCTGAAAACAAGGCGTGAGAGCAGAAAACTCCTGAGTCATCTTTACCACTGGTGGAGGATTCCTGATGAGGATTCATAGGAATCTCTGTACAGCTCGAAGCAAAGGGAATTCAGCCAAATCCAACTGTTCCGTGAAGAAATCCGCATTCCCAGACATTTGTGTGAGCAGAATAAGTTGAAAGTCAGAAAAAAACATTTGGGACACTATCATTTTACAATTTGTTCACAGTTCAACTTTCTGTGTCTCAGATTTTTGAAGAAAAATTACCCAGTCCGATACCTATATCATTGGACACAGCACTCAACTGGTTACATTTAAAATTTGCTTTCACCAATAGAGGAGTGGGAAAAGACATGTGTGACCCTCCAACACTGGTCAGAACACGAACAAGAGATTCTCATAGGGTTGTCAAGGTGTGAATTCCCTTCCACAGAAGATTGTGATATTTCCTAGATATTTCCATTTGTTCAAAATTGTCTATGTAAGACATTTGAAAGACAAATGAATGTAGGAAAATGGTACACTGACAGAAAAGTGCTGAGACCTTAATCAGATCATAGTGCATGGTAGAGCCTCACTCAGAGATGACTCAAAAGTGCTTTGCTCTCTCTGATTGCAACATGCAATAACAGTACATCCAGGAAAATTACAGCCATTTACTTTGAAATTACAGAAAATGAAAACATAAGGAACAGGAATAGGTAATTCGTACGGTCAAGCCATTGTATACGATCATAGCTAATCTACTGTTCGCATTAACTCCTCCTTAATGCCCAGTTATTCAAACTCCTCAGCTCTCTGACAGGTCAACGATTCATGTACCACCCCATTAAATACTTTCAGTGATGTAGCTCCCCTAACTTTCTAGTCCAGATAATTCCTGACATTGATTACCCTCTGTGAGAGGAAAACACTCTCTACACATACACCGTCACCCTGTTGATGTGAACAAGAGGTGAACACAGGGGCTCAGGAAAGAGTGAATGGCCTTGATATCAAGGCAGTAGTTGACTGAGGATGTCATCAAGACCACCTACTTATCTGAGCTTAATGAGAATCAGGTCTAACGTCCTCACTGGTTGGGGTCTTTCAGAGCACAAAGGAAGATGTTTGTGGTCGTTGGCTGACATTCCTCTCAGTCCCAGGACATCACTTCAAGAGATCCTCAGAATAACTTCCTCAGCACAAGCATCTTCAGCTCCTTCGTCAACGTCTATGTGCCCCCATTCCCGACGCCCCCCCATCTATCCCAAGATCAGAAGCGGAGTGATCACTGAAGATCACACAATATTCAGAACATTTTGTCCCCACTCAGCTCCTGAACCGGTATGTGTCCATATTCAGCAAGACCCAAACAACATTCACATTTGTGCTGTTAAAGTGTCGGTAACATTGATGTAACAGAACGGCCAGGCACTGCACATTTCCACAATTAAAAGAGAAACTCATTCAGCACCTCAAGCTGGTTACACCCGGATATGTGGAAACTATTCAGCCCATTGAAATGACTGAACAAGAAGAGGGACAACCCATTCAATCCTTCTGCCTGTTCCACAGGAAGAGGAGGCGTCTGGTCAGTACATTGAGCGGTTAAACAGGAACAGGCAGATTTCAGTAAGACCCCTAAACCTGTTCTATGGAACCAGGAGGAGACCATTCACCCCTCGAGACACTTATACAGGAATAGGAGGGTGTCATTGATGCTCAAACCTGGAAAACGAATAGAGCAGAGACTGCACTCATAGACTGCTCACAATGTTCCTCGTGGCTCCATTGGCTGTGGAACAGATGATTCTTTAACGTGTTTTGCTGGCAATGAGGAAGGAATCAAATGTTTTGTGCCAGGCCTCAAGGAGGCATCTTCCATCTCCAAGAAGACAGACCCATGTTCTTCGTGGGGGTCAGAAGCTGGTCGGGACAGTTAACTGTTTTAGAATGAAGGTGTTGTGGCTCCTGTCGCGATGGAGGATAACGTGAAGTTCTATGTATGATCACACACCAAATGCACTGGATTAATGTTGGAAGAGTTTATCGAAATGGGGAGTGGCGTGGACTGAGAGGGACATTCTCAGAGTCTTTTAAGCCATTGAGAATTATGTAAACCAAGTTTAAAAAAAAACATGGAATTTATCACCGTATTAGTTCTGTTTGGGATATAATGAGTGACTGTCCATCACCTTAAGTTTCAATGCAATCACCTCTTATTCTTCAAAGCGCTACAGATCCTCATGCACTCCCGATGGTACAATCATCCCAATAATTAGTCTGGTGAAACTCCTTTATACTGTTTCTGCCAAGAGGATTATTCCTTATAAAGGAGAGAAAATCTGTGCACAATACTCCAAATACTATCTCAACAACACTCTAAGGTTGATCACGACAATTCTGTTCCCTCACTTAGCTGTCTCAGCTTCTTTCCGGTTGTATAAAAAGCCATTCCTTCTCTCTGCACTGCAAATGATGTGAATTTTGAAGTTTCTTACATCTGTGCGTCAGTCACCACCAGAGGTGTCGATGGATATGTATATCACGTTCAGAGGGAGACTCAATCAGAAAGAATTCACTTGAAACAGGGAATGGTCACCTACCTGAATGGAAATGACTTGCAGTAACATGGAAATCAGGCAGAGAAAGGGAGCTATCTTTCCTTTTGTTCTTCCCTCACGGGATGTGTGCAGCCCTGGTCAGGCCAGCATGTTATGCTGATCTTGAACTGAGTGGTTTAATCAGCTGTTGCACAGGATAATAAAGAGCAAACCACATTGCTGTGGGTTTGCAGTCACACAGAGACCTGAACATGAAAGGATAACCCATTGCCTTCTCTAAAGGACATGAGGCAAACAGATATGCTCCTGTTTAAAACTAGTGGTGATGATTTCATTTTCATTCCATCAACTTCTTTCATGAGACACCAAAAGATTATTATTCTGTGCCGCTTGATTATGAGACAATGACTTGACCACCATGCACTGTCTGTCCATCTGACAGATTCTGTGGAGAGGACAAATTAACCAGCTCAAGTGACGTAAGCATAGTTAGAAGGGACTTGAAACGGTTATATCTGAATTTACCAAAGGCACAAACGATGGATTATTCAGCAGCAGCAGCATTGAGGCTGAGAAGGTGACTGAAATATCCTGATAGTGGTCTTGGGCAGGATTGGTGAGTGGGGAGAATATGTGGAAATGAAAATATGAATGAAGAAAAAAGATAATGGAGATTAGGAACAGACTGGTTTCTCCTCGTGTATTGTTGAGTAAGCTGTGAATAGTAATTTGCTAGTTATAATCAGGAAGGAATAAAATTTTTGACTGGACCTGAAAATGATGACTCCCACAGTCCAAAGATGTGCAGGTCAGGTGAATTGGCCATGCTAAATTGCCCGTAGTGTTAGGTAAGGGGTAGATGTAGATGTAGATGTAGGGGTATGGGTGGGTTACGCTTCGGCGGGGTGGTGTGGACTTGTTGGGCCGAAGGGCCTGTTTCCACACTGTAAGTAATATAATCTAATCTAATCTAATCTTAATTAATAGAAGAGGCAAACCCTCCAGTGACACATCTCGGATCCACGGAGACTGACATCAATCACAGTCACTGAACAAATAGCTCCAGCCAACGCCTGTCAATTCAATATTTTTTTAATCAAATTCAAAACAATGATTCAAACTGTCATTTTCTGGATGGGCTATGTGAGAATGACTGATGGAACAAATCTTGACGCTGGTAGATTAATTGTTTGTCACCATTCAATCTGTCTTGGACGCACGAGTAATGCCATAAGTTTATCAGAACGTAAACATGTGTCTCTGTTTATAAATGGAAACATAGATCCCGTAACTATTGATAAAGCATCATAATTTCAATGAAACATTGAGACAATTTTTATAGTTCATGATCTGAAGGGAATATGTGTCTGAGACAACGTTGGGTTATAACAGACAAATGGCATGGATATGTTAACAGAGAATTGTACGTGACAAATGCAATTCAGATTGTTATTCCAGGTTCAGAGAGAGGCAGATGAGGCCTGTGCTATTGATGTTATCAATGTTAGTGAACTGTGATGAAATGTAATTTACTGGACTTCAATTACAGTGTGATTATGGAATTATGGAGGAGATAGGAAACAGAGAGAATTGTGGGACATCGCAGTTCAGACTGGAGGGAGGGACAATAATATTCCTCAGTCATCAGTATTGGAATGTTACTCTTTCTAACTTATATGAAGAACAGATTCAAGGATACATCTAAAGTGAGGAATGAGAAGTAAAATCTGTTTATTGAACACAAAATACGGAGACAAAATGATTTTCTGTCCGTATTGAACTATGGGAAGTACAAAGAAATAAGATACACTCATGATATTGAGCTACATACATTGAAAAGTGTATTACAAAACCATGGAAGTGGCATGCAATCTTTATCAATCATTTCTGGCCCACAGCTGAGATGCTAATTTCCCCTCTGTCAGTGATCCACCTCGTTGAGATTCTCTGGCGCAGTATCTCAGTATTGAGGGGGTTCTCAGTTCCTGCTGCTGTTCACCCCGTCGATTTAAATTAAATCACCTTCTCACTGTAGAGTAAAAAAAATTACTCGGCCTTTTGGACTTTGTTTAACTGTCAGCGACTCACCTCTGTGTTATTATTGGCGATAAATGCTCTGGGACCACAGCCAGTATCTGCACAGTGCTCAAACGGTATGGCAATAGATAAAGGCCTTGCAGTCAGTGAGACTTTCTAAATAAAACTTCCATTTTCTGTTTGTTCCTGTCTACCTCCACTCATGCTGTCTTCTGATCTGTCCAACTCACCCTCGTTTAACATCCCTCCAATCGCTCCCTGTTTCCAAATTGTACAATCGTACAGCTTGATGTTGTGGCCATTTTGGAAAAATGGATAGAGCAGGGACAGGACTGATCGATGGATGGTCCGCGGTTTAGATGTTTCATTAAGAACAAGGAAGGTACTAACAGTGGGGCAGGGGTGGGGGTTGGGTGTGGGGGAGGGTGAGGTGTCATTGAAAAGCAAAGACAGCATTACGTTGGTAGAAAGGAAGCTTGATAAGGACTTGCCTACTGAGGTCGTATGGGAAGAGGTTAGAAACAATAACGGATATGTCCCCCTGTTGAAAGTTCTCTCTTGCTGTCTGAAAAGTTCCAGAGATGTAGAGGAAAGGATTACAAAGATGATACTGGATAGGAGCGAAAGTAACAGAGTAGTTATTAGGAAGAATTTAACTTTCCAAATATTGACTCGAAATGCTGCAGTTCAATTACTTTATATGGGTCAGCTTTTGTCCAATTGTCCAGAATGGTTTCCTGACACAGTATGTAAGTCGGCCAACAAGGGCCGAGGCCAAATTGGATTTGGTACTGAGTAATGAACCTGACCAGGTATTATATTTGGAGGTAGGTGAACACTTGGCTGATAGTGACAACAATTCAGTTACGTTTACCTTAGCGATGGAAAGGGACAGGTGTATACCGCAGGGCAAGAGTTATAGCTGGGGGAAAGGCAATTATGATGCGATTAGGAAAGGTTTTAGGATGCATAGGATGGGGAAGGAAATTGCAGAGGATGGGTACAATTTAAGAGTGGAGCTTTTTCAAACAACAGCTACTGTGTGTCCTTGATAAGTTTATACATGTCAGGAAAGGAGGAAGTGGTAGAGTGAGGCTGCTGTGGTTTCCTGAAGCAGTTGAATCTCTTGTCAAGAGGAAGAAGGAGGCTTATGTAAAGAGGAAACGTGAAGGCTCAGTTCGGATGCTTGTGAGTTACAAGTTAGCCTGGAAGGTCTTAAAGAAAGAGCTAAGAATAGCCAGGAGAGAGCATGAGAAGTCTTTGGCAAGTAGGATCGTGGAAAACCCTCAAGTTTTCTATCAGTACGTCATGAATAATAGAATGACCAAATGAAGATTAATGGCAATCAAGGACAGTAGTGTGAAGGTGTGTGTGGAGTCTGAGGAGTTAGGACAGGCTGTAAATGAATATTTGAATCAGTATTCACAATGGAAAAAGAAAATGTTGTCGAGGCCAATACTGAGATACAGGCTATTAGACTAGACGGGATTGAAGTTCGTAACGTGGAGATGTTAGCAGTTCTGGAGAGTGTGAAAATAGATAGGTCCCCTGGGCTAGATGGGATTTATCCTAGGTTTCTCTGAGAAGCTAGGGAGGAGTTTACACAACCATCTGTTCGGATTTTTACATCGCCATTGTCTACAGGAATAGTGCCAGAAGACTGGAGGACAGCAAACGTTGTCCTCTGGCTCAAAACATTGAGAAGAGACAAACCTGACTGTCTTACTTTGGTTTTGGGTAAGATGTTGGAAAGGATTATAAGAGATATGATTTACTATCATCTAGAAAGGAATCATTTGATCAGGAATAGTCAACAAGGCTTTGTGAAGGGTATGTCATGCCTCACAATCTTACCGACTTCATTGAGAAGGTGACCAAACAGGTGGATGAGGGTAAAGTGAGGTATATAGATTTCAGTGAAGCATTTGATAAGGACCCCATGATAGGCTATTGAAGAAAATGTGGAGAGTGTGGCATTGGAAAAGCAGAACAGATGAGGCAGCGTCCAAGATGCATGCAAGTTGATGTTTCTCTTGTAAGACCTTCATCAGGAAGCAGATTTCAGGTCTGCAGCATCTGCAGTCTGCATTTTCTCCTCGCTCCTCGGATGCTGCCTGACCTGCTGTGCGTTTCCAGCGCCACACTCTCGACTCTGATCTCAAATATCTGCAGTCCTTACTTTCTCCCAGAAAATATGGAGACGTGGAATTGTGGGTGATTTAGCGTTTGGATCACAAATCGGCTAGCTGAAAGCAGACAGAAGGTGGTAGTTGATGGGGAATGTTCATACTGTAGTTCAGTTGCCAGTGGTCTACTGCAAGGATCTGCTTTGAAGTGATTGTTGTTTGTCCTTTTGAAAATGACCTTAATGAGTGTATAGAAGGATGAGTTAGTAAATTTATGGTTGACGGTAAGGTCGGTGCATCTGTCGGCAGTGCTGAAGGATGTTGTAGGAACTGAGCTGGAATGCTCTCTGTGCATGGACCTACAATGGGCTAAATAGCTTCCTTCTGTGATGTAACGATTCTGAGGTACTCTGACCCACAATAAAAGCTTTAGGTGCCTGGAGAGACAAGCTGGTCCAGTAAAGGACACACACTGTACAGTCATCCATCATCTCTTCATGTTCTCTGATATACAGCGGCCTCAAAACATCAGTCCAAACAAAATAGATTGATTCAAATTCACGCAGTCAGGAGGACGTTCACCCGAGGGATTGCCGTCAGAGGATTCAATGAATAATAAGATTTCAGAATAACACAAAAAATAAAACAATATCACAGCAGCATTATAACTGGCAGCAGAGTGAAACATATAGTTCCAAATATTTCCAATTCAGCGTTGTGTTCAGTTTTGGGTCACACCTTGCTGTAGGAAGGATGGTATTAAACTGAAACTTTACAAGGATGTTGCCAGGACTCACGGGTCTGAGTCATAGGGAGAGGTTGGACAAGCTGGGACATTTCTCTTTAGAGCGCAGGAGACTGAGGGGAGTGAAGTTCTTCGAGAAGCTAGTCATGGCCCACATCAGTTCCAGTCTCCCAGCCTGCCTCGATCCCCTCCAATTTTCCTACCAGTGGAATGGGTCCATAGCGGGTGCCATATCCTGGAGCATCTGGACAATAAGGGCACCCACGTCAGATTCCTGCTCATTGACTATAGGTTCACCTTCAACACCATTATTCCCTTCAGAATAATCACAAAACTCCCTGACCTTAGTCTCGGCTCTGCCCTCTGAAGTTGGATCCTCAGCTTTCTGACCTACAGTACACACTCAGTGAAAATAGGTAAGTGTGTCTCTTCCATGGTAACATTCTACACTGAAATCCCAAAGGATGTGTCCTCAGTCCCCTACTATACTCCCTGTTCACCCACGATTGTATTGCCAAATTTTGAACAACTGCCATCTACGTGTTCACTGATGACACCATCATAGTAGGGCAGGTATGTAAGTCAAAAAACAGAACGGAAATAGAGGACTTGGTGATGTGCTGGACTGAGACCAACCCCTCTTTCAATGTCGGCAGAACTAACCAACTGATCAATGACTTCAGAAATAAAGGAGGAGAACATGCCCCCATCTGCATCAATGGAACTGAACTTGAAATGGTGAAAAGCATTAAGTTGCTTGAAGTGACGATAACCGACCTCCCATGTAGATGTGACAGCCGAGATGGCACAACAACGCCTCTTCTTTCTCTGGCAGCTCAGGACATTTGACATGCCCACAAGGACCTTCACCAATGTCTACAAATGCACCACTGACAGCAAACTATCTGTGTGCATAATGACCTGGTGTGGCCACAGCCCTGCCCAGGACAGTAAGTGAAATGACAGAAGGTTGTGTGCACAGCCCATGCCATCACGGAAACCAACGTCCTATCCATTGTCTCCATTTACACAGCTCACTGCCGCAGAAAGGCTGATAACATTATCAAAGACCCATCGTACCCTGGATCTCCTACAATCTCTTCCATCATGGAGACAATACAGAATCTTGAACACACAAACCAGCAGCCCATGAACAGCATCTTCCCAGCCCATTATTAAACTAATGAATGGACTCTCTAACTTCAAATAATGCTGATCTTGCTCACATTGATGTTGCCTATCGCATGCCCTTTCTGGTGTAGCCTGTATGCCTCAGTCTAAGTTTTTCCTTTACCCTATGATCTGTATGTTCCTTGCTTATTATAGGAGCGAGATTCCCCAGCTCGGGACAAAGACTCTGGAGGCAGACAGGGCACAGGCACGGAGTGGACTTTAATTCAAGGAAAACCTGGATAATGCTGGGAGAATCCCAAAGGATCTTCCTCGAATCTGGCTTTGACATGAGAAGACAATCGTTTCCTTAATCTTTAGCTCAGATCAGAAGACAAATCAATGACACACTTCGAGTTTACAGTAAAAAGACAGTATTTTTATACGTTCTGTGTTGCAATGATCATAAACAATTTGTCAGTGTACCCTCCACTCCCCTTCTGCAGAACTAATCTTGTAAAACAACTGATCAATGATGGACACTCCCAGGGACAGCTCGAGGTTCTTATTTGTTTCGGATGTTTAACGATTGTTGTTATCTCTCGGCCTTGGGATCTTTCTATAATGCATTCCAAAGTTCGGGGCAGTGCTCTTTTTAGTCATTTCCCTCATTGTTTATCTTGATGGATTGCATACATTCTATTCTCCAATGGGCAGGCTATCTCTAATTAAATTCCGAGATCACGTTTTACATTAAAAAGTTGATTCTGTTACAAAATTCGTATTGTTATTATTATTTCTACTGTTATCCTTTTTCTTAGTGAATTAGACAAGACATGCCAGGCATCTCTTTAAGCTTTTAGAATTACATTAAAATCTGTGTCCATGATTATTTACCAAATATTTAACTCAGACTTATTACAATTGCAAATAGTTTCAAAGGCACAGCGAGCTTCTGAAAGATAACTTGAGTTGCTGTTTTTGTGGATGAAAAGAATCCTTACTGATATCAGAATAAGTTACCTTTTGTAATGATTCTTCAAAGTTTTTGTGCTACAATTTCATTATTTTATCTGTGTTCTGTTAATAATCATCAATTCTTTAAAAAAGAAATTTCTTTATCACTATGTTGGCATGTTTCAGAAATTTACGAATCAGATTATCCTTTCTTTTGCTTTGGAATAATTCCCTTCTGAAAGGCCCTTTTTCCACTATGCTGAAGAAATCTATTTTAATTTCTGTCTATTTTGTGGCTCTTTAGAAACAGACAGCTGAAGTAGTCTTTTAAATTTCAGCCACTCCAAATCTCTAAAAAAAGGGAGCTCCAACTCTCACTATGATCTGCCAGAACTGTGCATAAACAAAGAGTTTCACTCTACTTACATACATGCAACAATGACTCCTATTAAATCAAATGAAACCAAATCTAATGATAGAGAGAGAAAAATTGTCACAAGGTCAATATACCCAGATCGAACTCTGCAGCCTGCCACATCTGGCCAAAAATCGTGATCGACGATTAAACAACTGACAGATGGAGAGGGCTCCTCAATTATTCCCAGTCTATCAATGGATCAACTCTGCACATCTCTGTAAAAAACAAGGAAATAGTATCTGTACCATCCTCGCCAGGGGTGTTGAGTCGATGATTCAACTCACCGTCATCATGATGCCCACAGAATCACAGATCAGTCTTCAACCAATTCGATTCGCTGCACGTGACATGAAGACACAGCTGAACACAGTTGAGACGGCAAAGGCAATGAGCCCTGACCCCATTCCTGCAATAGGACTGAAGACTTGTGCTGTACAACAAGCCGTGCCCCTGGGGAAGCGGTTTCCTTCCAGCTCCAACTCTGACATCTCCCTGGCAATGTGGAAAATTACTAGTGTCGGGAAATAATTACAATCTGACCAATTACAACCCTCTCAGTCTCATCACGATAGTCAAATTGGGAGTTCATTTTGATAGACCTGTCAAGCAGCACAGACATAAACTTGCTCAGTGTGGTTTCCGATCGGTCCCCATGTGGAGATGGTGTTGTTTTGGAAAAGTCAGTGGATTAATAATCCAGACCAGGCTAATGCTCTGGCAGCTGGTGGAAGTTAAAAACAATTAATAAAGTATCGAGATCTCAAATCTGGTGTCAGTAACAATGGCCTTGAAGTCAATGTCGCTTGTAAACACCAATTTGTTTTTCCAATGGACTTTCAGGAAGTGAATCTCCCGTGCTTTCCTGGTCTGGCCTAAAAGTGACTCCAGACGCACAGACATGTGATAAACCCTTCAATGGTCTCTGAAAAGGCCAAGCAAGACACTCTATTGTATCAAACTGTTCCGGGGTCTTAAAGGATAAAACCTGACAGAACATCCAGCCCCAGCCTCAGTATGGAAAAGCGAACTGGAAACACAGTCCTGTTGACCCTGCAGAGACCTCCTTCCGAACATCTGTGAACTTGTGACAACATTTACAGAGCTTTCCTACAGACCGCACAGAAACATCGGGAATGTAATAGGCCATACAGCACATTCAGCCTGCCCCATTCTAGTTAGTGTCTGAACATCTCCTCAATGCACTTACCCCCACACACTGTACACATGCCTTAATGTGATTAGCCTTGTGAAGCTATAAAAAGGGAACTGCGGTAGTCCCCTTGGTCTGTCGAGTTTGCTATCCAATTCAATATAATGATGGCTGGCCCTTTATTTCTACACCATACTCCTGCTCTCTCCCCCATCCTTTCAGTGTCCAGACATCCTTATTAGTCTTCAGTGCCTTGTCTTACACAGCCTTATGTGAGAGAGAATTCCCAGGTTCACCAGTCTCTGAGTGCAGACATTTATTCGTATCTAAATGCAATGTGACCTGTCTGTACCTAATGCTGTGGCCCCTTGTTTTAGACGTTCCAGCCAGGGGAATTATCATCACTGCTTCCAATCTATCTAACCCTGTCAGTGTTTTATATATCTCACTGAGATCGCCACTCATTTTCCTAAACCCCATGGGATACAGGTCCAGTCGCCCCAAACTCTGCTACACATAAAGTCTGTCATCCCAGAGATCAGTCTGGTCATCCTTCGCTGCACTCCCTCAATGTCAGGTTTGTCCTTTATTAGGTATGGAGACCAAACTGCACAGAACACTGCACAATGTTCGAGTTGAGGTCTCACCAAGGTCCTGTACAGTTCCACTGAGACACCCTTACTCCTGGACTCAAGTCCCCCTGAAATGAGGGTCAACATCCCATTTATCTTCCTGACTGCTTTCTGGTCCTGCAATTTTGCTTTCAGTGACTGGTGTACAGGGGAATCCCAGATCCTTTTTGATGTTACAGCTCCCCACTTTGTGGGTCTGCGTAAACTGGTCTGTGTGCCAATGTATTCCCTGTATTGGCCTCTGTCTTCAGAACTCACTGCCTTGCATGGAACTCAGATGTCTGTCCAAACAATAACAGAAGAAAAGTGAAGTTCCCTTCATAGATCGACATTTCTCATCCACTCCCTTTTCCAATGGTTGGCTGGAATTTTAGTGTTTCCCAACAAAGTAGACAACATCATACCTATCCACACTGCTCTTCATCTGCCACATATTTAATCATTCACTCCATTTGCTTCAAGTACCTTGAAGTTTTTTTTACATCCTCCTCACTTTTTAAAATCCTAGTTCTGTCAGCAGACTTGAAAACTTTGCATTTGATTCCCTCAACGAGATGTTTGAGATGTATTGTGAATATCTGGCGCCCCAGCACCAATCATTGCGATGCCTCATGAGCCTTCCAAACTGAAAACCATCCATTTATTCCTCCTCATTGTTTCCTGTCAACGTTCTCATTTTAAAACCATGTTCATATATTACCCCCTATCCCATGTGCTTTTACTTTGCAAACTAGGCTTGGGACTCTATTAAAATTCTTGCTGAAAATCCAAGTTCAGTGCCTCTACTGTTTTTTACTGTAATTAATCTACCAGTCAGTTTCTCAAATATTTTTCCCATTTTATCAATGTGCGTTAATTCTTTGCTATGCCCATTATTTTCAGCTCCAATAATTACTCCAAATTAGTTTATTTACTAATTTAATTCGACATCATTTTCTCATCAGACTCAGGTTTTCTCCTATTGCTGGGAAGGGTTTGTTTATGTATTTTTCTGTGAAGGCAGAAGTGAAGTAGCTGTGTCATGTTTCTCTGTTCTCCATTCTCCATTCCCTGGTTTCACTCTGTAAAGAAGCTGAAACTTTGACTAAAAAGAACAGCTGTTGTCTATTCACCCTGTCCATGCCTCTTGTAATCTTAAACTTGAATTACTTACCCACCCAACTTCCTCTGCTTCAAAAAAATAATTCGAGTTTACCCAGACTCTCTCCACAGCTCATATGGTCCATCCCAGGGAACATCCTGGTGAATCTCTTCTGCACCTCATCCAGTATAATCAAATCCTTCTTGTAATGTGGCTCCCAGAACTGCACACAATATTTCATTTGGACTTACCAAAGTGCTATATAAAACTTGTATAATCTTTGGGTCAATTAATAAAGGCTTTATCTACAGTCAAGCTGAACTCATCCATTATGATATCCAGTCGCATTCAGGGATGTGTGGAGAAGCACGCTCTGAGCTTCCTAGTGTGATGCCATTCTTTGAGTACTCCCCTATCTGGTTCCTTATTCCAAACTGTATCACCTCATATATATCAGGGTTACATTCCATCTGCCATTAATCTGACCATCTGAACATTCTATCTGTATCTTCCTGTAACATAAGTCCTTCCCCCTCACTGCCAACCACCGGCAAATCTTTGTGTCAAACACAAACCTACTTATCACACTTCCCCACCCGCTTCACATTCACATCACTTATGAATACCACAAATAATACGGAACACAGCACTGATCTCCGCGGTACACCGGGGAAATTGGGCTCCAGTCACACACACACCCTTCCACCATGAAGTTGAGTTGGGATACAACTTGCCAACTCACTAATAGGCCCTACATGTTCCCTGGTTGTTCTGTTCCACTTGATATATGTGAAGAATATCTGGGGATTCTCCTTAGTCTTGCCCTGCCAACAGGCTTCCACGCTCCTGTGTTAGTCAGTCCCCTCTGAGGGAAGAATTTCCTCCTTATTGAGGTCTTAAATGGCACATCCCTTATCCTGTATTTTTTTGCCTTAAATATAGCGTAGACAGCTCGAGAAACATCCTATTTATTTGCACCACATCACATGTATCATAGATTTTTGAAATTTCACTGCGAAAACCTCTCATGCTTTGAAACTGGAGAGGTCGCAAGACAAATCTCCCCATCAGAAAATCTTGTCATCTCAGGAATTAATCTGGAGAATGTCCATTGCACGTCCTCTGTGATCAGTGTAATCTTTCTTAGATTAGGTCACCAACACTGCATTCAATACCTCAGGTACACTCTCACCAACACTCTATGCAACTGCTTCATGATGTCTTTACCTCTATATTCCAATCCCTTTAAACAAACTCCAACCTAACTTTAACTTTCCAATTACATGTATTCCTCCAAATACCATTCACACTAATTGCAGTTACGAACTCACTGTGTGAGTTATAAAGTCATAGAGATGTACAGTATGGAAACAGACCCTTCAGTCCAATCCGTCCATGTCTAGCAGATATCCCAACCCAATCTAGTCCCACCTGCCCGCACCCGACCCATATCCTTCCAAACCCTCCTATTCATATAACCATCCAAATATCTTTTAAATGCTGCAATTGTACCAGCCTCCACCACATCCTCTGGCAGCTCATTCCATACACGTACCACTATATGTGTGAAAAAGTTGCCCCTTAGGTCTCTTTCACGTTTTGATTTTTTAAAATGTGGAAACAAGTCCACACCGACCCGCCAAAGCGCAAACCACCCAGATCCTTCCTCCTACATTTACCCATTAACCTAACAGTACAGGCAATTTAGCATAGCCGATTCACCTAGCCTGCACATTTTTGGATTGTGGGAGGAAACCCACGCTGACATAGGGAGAATGTGCAAAGTCCACACAGCCTGAGGCAGGAATTGAACCCGAGTCTCGTGGCGTTGGAAGGGAGCATTGCTAACCACTGTGCCACCCAACATGCCTCACCCCTCACCCTAAACCTATGGCCTTTAGTTATGGACTCCCCGACGCCAGGGAAAAGACTTTCTCCATTTATCCTCTCCATGCCCTTCACAATTTTGTACATCTCTAGTAGGTCACCCCTCATCCTCCTACGCTCAAGGGAAAACAGCCCCAGACTGTACTGCCTCTCCTTATACCTCAAATTCTCCAACCCTGTCAACATCCTTGTCAATCTTTCCTGAACCCTTTCAATTTTAACAACATATTTCCGATTGGAAGGAGACCAGAATTCCATGCAATATTCCAACAGTGGCCTAACCAGTGTTCCGTACAACCACAACATGACCTCCCAACTCCAATACTCAATACTCTAACCAATAAAGTAAAGCAGACCAAACACCACCTTAACTATCCTACCTACCTGCGACTCCACTTTCAAGGAGCCATGAAAGTGCACTCCAAGGTCTCTTTGTTCAGCAACACACCCAGGACATTACCATTAAGTGTATAGGTCCTGCTAAAATTTGCTTTCCCAAAATGCAGCACCTCCCATTTATTTCAATTAAACTCCATCTGCCACTTCTCAGCCCATTGGCCCATCTGATCAACATCCTGTTGTACTCTGAGGTAACCCTCTTCGCTGTCCACTACACCTCCAATTTTGTTGTCATCTGTAAACTTACTAATAATACCTCTTACGCTCGCATGCAAATCATTTATGTAAATGATAAAAAATCGAGAAACCAGCACTGATCCTTGTGGTACTCCACTGGTCACAGGCCTCCAGTCTGAAAAATAACCCTCCAACTCCACCCTCTGTCTTCAAACATTGAGCCAGTTCTGTATCCAAGTGGCTAGTTGTCCCTGTGTTCTGTGAGATCTAAACTTGCTAACCAGTCTCCCATGGAGAATTTTGTCGAACGCGTTACTGAAGTCCATATAGATCACATCTACCGCTCTGCCCTCTTCGTTACTTCTTCAAAAAACTCAATCAAGATCGTGAGATATGATTGCCCATGGTTAAAGCCATGTTGACTATCCCTAATCAGTCCTTGTCTTTCCAACTCCATGTACATCCTGTCCTTCAGGATTCCCTTCAACAACTTGCCCACCACCGGCGTCAGGCTCACTGGCCTATAGTTCCATGGTTTGTCCGTACCACCGTTCTCAAACAGTGGCGCCACTATTGCCAAACTCCAGTCATCTGGAACTCTCCTGTGACTATCAACGGTACAAATGTCTCAGCAAGAATCCCAGCAATCACTTCTCTAGCTTCCCATAGAGTTCTATGGTACACCTGTTCGGGTCCTGGGGATTAATCCACTTTTACACGTTTCAAGACATCCAGCACTTCCTCCTCTGTAATATGGACATTTGTCAACGTGTAACCATCTATTTCCTGACATTCTATGTCTTCCACATCCATTTCCACAGTAAATACTGATGCAAAATACTCGTTTAGTATCTCTCCCATTTCATGCAGCTCCACACAAGGGCTGCCTTGCTGATCTTTGAGGGGTTCTATTCTCTTCCTAGTTATGATTTTGTCCTTAATGTATTTGTAAAAACCCTTTGCAGTCTCCATAATTCTACTTGCTAAAGCTATCTCATGTCCCTTTTTTGCCCTCCTGATTTCCCTCTTAAGTATACTGCTACTGCCTTTATACTCTTCGAAGGATTCACTCGATCTATCCTGTCTATACCTGACACATGCTTCCTTCTTTTTATGAATCAAACCGTTTAGTTAGTCAGCAATCCCTATACTACCAGCCTTTCTTTTCCTCCTAACAGGAATATACTTTCTCTGGATACTTGTTATCTCATTTCTGAAGGCTTCCCATTTTCCAGCCATCCGTTTACCTGTGAACATCTGCCCCCAATCAGGTTTTGAAAGTTCTTGCCAAATACTGTCAAAATTGGCCTTTCTGCAATTTAGAACTTCAACTTTAAAATCTGGTCTATCCTTTTCCATAATTATCTTAAATCTAATAGTATTATGGTATCTGGCCCCAAAGTGCACCTCCACTGACACCTCAGTCACCTGCCCTGCCTTATTTCCCCAGAGTGAGTCAGGTTTTGCACCTTCTCTAGTAGCTTCATCCACAGACTGAATCAGAAATTTTTCTTGTACACACTGAACATATTCCTCTCCATCTAGATTCTTAATGCTATGGCTGTCACAGTCTATGTTTGGAAAGTTAAAATCTCCGAACAAAATCACCCTACTTTCTTACAGACAGTTGAGATCTCCTTACAAATTTGTTTCTCAATTTCCCTCTGACTGTTAGGGAGTCTATAATACAATCCCAATAAGGCGATCATCCCGTTCTTATTTCTCAGTTCTACCCAAATAACTTCCCTGGATGTATTTCCAGGAATATCCTCCCTCAGTACAGCTGTAATGCTATCCCTAATCAAAAACTCCACTCCCCCTCCTGTCCTGCCTTCCTTTCTATCTTTCCTGTAGCATTTGTATCCTGGAAAATTTAGCTGCTGGTCCTGCCCATCCTTGAGCCATGTTTCTGTAACTGCTATGATATCCCAGTCCCATGTTCCTAACCATGCCCTGAGTTCATCTGCCTTCCCTGTTTGGCTCATTTGCATTGAAATAAATGCAGTTTAATTTATTAGTCCTACCTTGTCCCTACCCGCCCTGACTGTTTGACTCATTTCTGTTCTCAATTGTACCAATCTCAGATTGATCTATTTCCTCACTACCTCCCTGCCCCCAGACCCCCCCCCCTCCCTTTACTAGCTTAAATCCTCCCGAGCAGCTGTAGCAAATCTCCATGTCAGTATATTTGTCCCCTTCCAATTTAGGTGCATTCCGTTCTTCTGGTACAGGTTCCTGCTAATCCAAAAGTGATTCCAGTGATCCAAAAATGTGAATACTTCTCCCATACACCAGCTCCACAGCCATGCATTCATCTTCTCTATCCCTCTATTCCTGTCCTCACTAGCTCGTAGCACCGGGAGTAATCCAGATATTACTACTGCCAAGAACCTCTTATTTAAATTTCTGCATATTACATGCAATCTCCGTCCATAATCTCAAACTTTTCCCTTCCTATGTTGTTGGTTCCAATTTGGACAATGACCTCTTGCTGGCCCCTCTCCCCCGTGAGAACATTCTGCACCCTTTCTGAGACATCCTTGATCCTGGTACCAGGGAAGCAACACACCAATCTGCTTATTTTTCTGCTGGCCACAGAACCGTCTATCAGTACCTCAGAATAGTGAGTCCCCTAACACAATTGACCTCGTGGAATCTGACGTATCCCTTGTTGCATTAGAGCCAGTCTCCATACCACAAACTTATCTGTTTGTGCTACGTTCACATGTGAATCCATCACCCGCTACATTTCCAAAACAGCATATTTGTTTGAAATGGGGACAGCCACAGAAGACTCCTGCACTAGCTACTTCATTATCTTGCCTTTGTTGGAGTTAACCCATCTATGTAACTATATCTGTAACTGTATCACCCCTTCCTATAACTGCCATCCATCACATACTGTTGCTGTTACCAATTCTTCATTGTCTTAAACTGTCTCTCCAGCCGATCCATTCGATCTGATAGGATTCACAAGCAGAAGCATTTATTGCAGTTATAATCCGCAGTAACCTTTAAATCGTCCTTAAACTCCCACATCTGACAAAAAGCGCATATGATTCTACTAAGGCCGTTTGTGCTCCTTCACAATCTACAGACGAAGAAAAAGAAAACTGGCTCATTCCTCTACAAAACACTGCCCAAGGCTATATTAATATTTATGGCTCATATTTTAAGATTAATCACGAGACATATCTCAAAAACATATAATTAAGGAATAACCCACTCTACTCACTTCTGCAGACTTTCTGTAGGACAGTTAAAACAATCCATTATCAGGCTGGGAACATTGCTCAAACAGTTCCTCCAAACTAGTTGTACATTTCACTGTTTGCTAATTTTCCTAGACACACTCCGATATCCAGCGATACATGAATTCAAACAGCAAAGGCAGTAACTCTGCAGGTGGGCTGTCCTGTAAGTTTCTGCCCCTCACCGTGTGCTTCCTTTGTCTGTTTCCTCCCTCTTTAAACTGCTGTTTGTTTGACCTTTGTTTTCCCAAAGTTCCAAAACAATGCAAGAGCATACAAAACAGTAATTGCTGCTCCTGGAATTCGAGGAAATCACCTCCAACACCTAAAAAAAACTCAAAAAAGGAGCAGCTGTTACAGCCAGACATTTTTCCCACCCAGACTTCTGAAAATCCAAATACACTACTTGCACTGGTTGTCAATGGTCTATGCTGCAAGAAACAACTTCAAATAATTCCGAATTTTCTCAGGCATGATTTCTGTGACAGAAATGCATTGTGATTCTCTGCAATTTTGCTGTTCATTTCTAAGTACCCAATACCACTTCTTATATAATGGATTCCAACTCTTTCCATACATATGTCAAATTTATTGGTCCGCAGTCCTCCACATTATCTTTTCTTCCCTGTGTACATAGATGGATCATGTTTACAACCTTTCATTTATCTACAATGGCTATGACCTTTGCAGGATTTGCAAGAAAATAAAATACAGTAACCAACAGTTCAATTAGTATGCTGTTTTATTTCTGACATTTTGATATGAAGTATATCTGGCCCATCAGACTTAGCAATGATCAATCTAGCTCAATTTTCAAATACTACCTTGTTGCTGATATGAATGGACTTTATGTCTTTAGTTCCACAAGTCCCATGTGATCACTTTACACGGAGGTTTCCTGGCGCTTTCTCCATTAAGACAGGTGCAAAGTAGCAGGTTAGTCTCTCTGCCATTTCCTTGTTCCCCACAATAAATTCTCCTATACGTTAAAAATTTCCACATTTGGCCTTACTTTGGATTATACACCAATCCATAAACTTTGGTACATGAATCGTAGATGTAAGCAGTCTTTGTGTTTCCTGTTTGTTTGTATTCAAGTTCTTTTTTAATTTCCTTAACACTTTCTCCTTCCTTATTTTCAGAAAAGTAAATCTCTCAGAATGTTCAGGTTTCCACAATATCTGTAATTCTTCTGAAGCTGCTTCCTTAGATTTAATGCAATCATTAATTTCTTACGTAAACCATTAATGAGTCACCTTCCATTTCGCTGGTGTTTGTAACTTCGTGATATGTACGTACTTTTCAGACGTTACAGTATTTCTATCACTGACAACCATTGTTTGTCTCACACTAAATGTCATATTGTATGTTTCCAATTCACTTGAACCTCTAGCCTTCGGGTTTCCATGATATTTGAGTGTAATGTTCAAACATTCTATATTGCTTGCAGGCGCCGTGTAAAATGCAACATATTAATGTCACGATTACCCAAAAGCTGCCTCAGTGCACGGGAAGTAATTAGTCCTTCTGACCACACAACACCACACCTGAAATAACTTGCTCTCCACTTTGGTTCACAACACACTCTTCAGCCTACCTCATAAACACATGAAATAGATTTTTCAAAGCATGAGCAATCATTTAGTTAACGCAGTTTAGATGCAATTTTCGATCATCCAATGTTACTGCAGCACCCACGATATTTGCATATCTAATTTCCAGAGAATCGGATGCACAACAGTTTTGGTTTAGATATGAAGGGCACGAATGTTTGTTCCTCCTTGTTGTTTGCAAGCTCCACGCAAACATATTCTGAAGAAACTGAGGGATGTGCTCTGTGGTGTTATTAGTGATAGACGTGGACAAGACAAAGGGGAGGCTCATCCCGATGGTGAGATGATCTGAAGAAATGCCCATCAATACAGGACAAGCATTAATAACCTTCCCCGCTCGGCCAGGACAAATGTCTCCCTATTCTCTCTACTCACTCACACTCTCTGTATATCTGTTACAGCACCTACCCCCGAACAAGGCTCTTGCTACACCAGTCTCAACTTTGCATGCAACACCCTCATTCCTTCACTCTCTCTGTCATTGAAAGCAAATCGAGATTGAATTTATTGTTTTTCCAACATTGAAACAGTGAGACAATGTGATGCTGGGGACATAAAAATGCGAACATTTTGAAAATTGGGGAGGCAGCAGATGCCATCCAGATGGAAGAAGCCTGGGGATCAACCATCTTCCTCCGCAAGAAATTAGGAAATACTCACTAATCATATATATTTTTTGATATGAAACATATTCACAGTAAACAGAAATACGACGACCCAGGGAATTTAGCAGCCAGGAGAGTAACATCACAGAGGACGGCAGTGGCTGTGTGGTTGTGAAATTAAGTTGATGTAATCTTCATAAGTGTCCAATTGAAACAGCATATTGTTACAGAGTTGGGGGCAGTTGTGTGGAGTGGGGGGGGGGGGGGGCTGGATAAAGTTATAAATAGTTGTGGTGTAATGTTCATTTTTACAGTTAAAAATAACTTGGTGTTATTTTCTTTAAATAGTGGAATTTGGGAGTTCTCTGTCACTCATATTCTAACAGATTTCGAGGTGAGTTGAACTTACCTGGGTGTTTGGTTTAATTAATAGAGGCGTTCACCACCATGTCGTAACATTTGTAAAGACCAACCGAGAGCAAAAAAACACACAAGTAAGGAGTGAGAAGATTAAATATTAAAAAAGGACTGTAAGAGCTTCTTTCGATATGGAAAGGGCAAATGAGAGGCAAAAATGGGCATCTGATCGCGAGACATTGACACAGGAGAGATAGTAATGTGGAACAAGGAAATGGCTCAGGAGCACAAAAATTACTTGGTGTCAGTCTTCACGGTTGAAAACACGAGTCATATCCCAAACATTGAAAAGACTTAGTGGACAGACCTGAATAAGGTGGCCATCACCTCGGAGGAGGCGCTGGGAAAACTGAATGGCCTGAAGGTAAGTAAATCACCTGGACCAGATGGACTCCACTCCAGATTTCTAAGGCAGATAGCTGATGAGACAGGGGAGGCGTTGGTGGTGATCTTTCAGGAATCTCTCGAATCAGGGAGATTCCCAATGGGCTGGAAAATCGCTAACGTGATACCCCTGTTTAAAAAGGGAGTAAAGCAAAAAACGGAAATTCACAGACTGTCTAATCAAAACTTGGCTCTGGGTAAGATCCTGGAATGCAGAATGAAGGATGAGATTTCTGAAGACTTGAATGTGGACGGTTAAGTAGAACAAAGTTACCATGGTTTCATCTAGGGGAGGTCATGCCTGGAAAATCTGCTAGAAAACCTTGAGGATGTAACGAGCAGCTTCAAACAAGGAGAGCCAATGGATGTCATTCACCTGGACTTCCAGAAGGTCTTTGACAATGGCTACGGAGTAATACAAGGGCCCATGGTATTAGAGGCAAAGTGTTTGCATGGATAGAAATTTGGCTGTCTGGCAGGAAGCAGAGAGCGTCGATAATAGTGTCCTTCTCAGGATGACAGCCAGGTTACAAGTGGTGTTCCATAAGGCTCAGTGTCGGACCCACTACGTTTCATTTTATACATTAACGATCCATATGAAGGAGCTGAAGGCATTTTGGTTAAGTTTGAACGTGATACAAAGATAGGTATAGGGACAGGTAACGTCAAAGAGGCAGGGAGAATTAAGAAGGATGTGGGTAGGTTTGGATAATGGGCAAAGAAGTGGCAGATGGAGTACAAACTGGGAAATTGTGGGAACATGCACTTTGGTAGGAAGAATAAAAACATGGACGACCAAGAAAATTCAGATGTCTGAAGTGCAAAGGGACTTGGGAGTTCTACTCCAGGCTTCTCTCAATTTAAACTTGCAGATTGAGTCAGTGGTTAGGAAGGCAAATGCAGTGATGGAATTTATTTTGAAAGGATTTGAATGTAAAAGCAGGGATGTACTTCTAAGGCTCTATAAGGCTCTGGTCAGACCAGATGTGGAGTACTATGCGCTGTTTTGAGCCCCATGTCTCAGGAAGGATGTGCTGACCTTGGAATGGGTTCACAGCAGGTACACGAGAATGGTCCCAGGAATGAAAAGATTAACATATGAGAATGTTTGAAGACTCTGGGTCTGTTCTTGATGGAGTTCAGAGGGATGTGAGTGGATCTAATTTAAACATACAGAATACTGAATGGCCTGCACAGTGTGGATATTGAGAAGACTTTCATTGGTAGGAGATTCTAGAACCCAAGGATACAACCTTAGAGTAAAGGGAGATCCTTTAAGAAAGGAGGTAAGGGGAAATGTCTTCAGCCAGAGAGTGGGGAACCTATGGAATTCATTTCCACATAAGGCAGTGGAGGTCAGATCATTGAGTATATTTAAGATAGAGATAGTTTGCTTCTGGATTATGAAAGGGATCAAGGGTTACAGGGAGAAAGCAGGAGAATGGGGTTGAGAAACTTGTCAGCATAATTGAATGGCGGATCAGACTTGATGGGCTCAATGGCCTCATTTCTGTTCCGATGTTCGATGATCTTATGGTCGAAAGCTGCAGTCTGATGCTCCTCTTCTCTTACTTTGTCCCTCCTGAAAGCAAAGTGTGAGATTAAAAAATCCCTGAGTCATATTTAACAAGCGTGGAGAATTCCTATTGAGGATTCATGGGAATCACTCCACTGCTTTAAGGAAAGGAAATTCTGCCAAATCCAACTGTTCCAGGAAGAAGTCTCATACCAGCAGCTTGTTTGAGTAGAATAACGTCAGAGACAGAATAGCAGTTGGGACACATTATCTCATGAGTAAAAATACTATGAAACTCTGGAAACCATTCCTTATTCTTTATCATCTTCAGACATGTGCGATTGTGTATGTGTCTGTATGTGTGTGACTCTGTGTCTCACATTTTTCGAGAAAATGACCGAGGTTACACTTCAAATTTGTTTAAACCAGTGGAAAAGTGGTGCTGGAAAAGGAAGCAGTGACCCTCCAACATTGGTCAGAGCAGGAATGAGAAATTCTCACAGGCCTGTTCAAATGGGAATTCTCTTCCCTAGAAGTTTATTCCCAAGATGGCAGCTCAACACCACTACTTCCAGCGTAATTAAACGTGGCCCATAAATGTTGGCCGATCAACAACACCCTCATTCCATGAAAAAATAAAAAAATGATGAACTCCAGAATTGTGCTGCCTGTGTACTTTGACTTTGTGCAGTTCCCTAGTATTCTGGCTGGGTGCTTGCATTTATTCAAAGTTGTGTTTTGCAACATTTGACAGACAGGTGAATGGAGGAAAATTGTGGACAGACAGAAAAGTGCTGCGCAGACCACACTCAGATCAGCCACGATCTTACTGTCTGTTCGAGCAATGACAAAGTGTCTAATGACCCACTGCTGCTCCTCAGTTCTCTGTTCCTATGTTCCATTCAGTCTTTAATACCACCAGAACAGGAGTAGATAGAGACCACTTGCTCCAAATATCTGGTCCACAGTATTACAAGATATCATTCAGTCCCTCAACACTGGGTGAGTTGGTGTGGGTTGGAAAATGTGATGGGAAATCCAGGCTTGATACAAAAGAGGCCTCTCACCTCTTTACAGAGTATCTCCTCGCTGCAACTGGTGTTTCATTTGTTGGTCATGTTGTAGATCCAGATTCACTGTGAATATCGGGTCGATATCTCGCCCAGAGATGGCTCACTAGATACTTTTCTCTCACTGTCCTCAACATTCAATAACAGCACTTCTCGGTAAATTATAACCATTCACTTTCCAATGACAGAATATGAGAGCATAAGAAACAGGAGTAGATAATTCCGATGCTTACGCCATTGTATGCAATCATGTCTGACCTACTGTTGGCATTAACTCATCTTTAATGCCCAATTCTTCCCTCCCCTCAGCTCTCTGACGGGTTAAAACTCCATCTACCTCCTCTTTAAATACTTGCAGTGATCTACCTCCCCTAACCTTCTATACCTGAGAATTCCTGACATTCACTACCCTCTATGAGAAGAAAACACACTCCACACAGACGCCATCACGTATTAACATTAACAATAGTGGTTAACTGACCTGCTCAGGTAAGAGGGATTGACCCCGATATCAAGGCAGGATTTGACTGAAGTTTTTATCCTCAGAGGCACTTAAATATCCAGAATCATGCATCCCGAGTGAAATAAAAATACAAGCCATGGAATTTATCATCTTCTTAGTGTCTGTGTAGAACATAACGGGTGATTGCCCATCACCATCAAGGTTCAAAGCAATTACCTCTTATTCTCTGACAGTGCTACAGATTAACCTTCACTCACTCCTCTTTTACCATCAGCTCAGGGATTATTCTGGTGTAATTCCTTGACACTGTCTCTAGAGCAATGAGATCATTCGTTCTCAGGATAAAAAAAATTGTCCATAATACCCCAAATACTGTCTCAACCACACTCTCAGTGATGGTCATTATAATTCCTTTCCCACACTTACGGTCTCTGTATCTTTATTATGACATAAAACCCCATTCCGTCTCTATGCACTGCCATCGATGTGGAATTTAAAAGTTCCTTACATCTGTATGTCAGCATCAGTAAATCCAGCACCAAAGGTGCCTGTGGAGATGAACATCACTCTTGGGGACAGACTCAGTCCGAAAGATTGCACTTGAAATAGGGAATGGTCACCTACCCTGAATGTTAATTAAGTGAAGAAATAAGGAATACAGGCAAAGGAAGGAAGCTAACTTTACTTTAGTTCTTCTCTCACGGGATGTGTGCAGCCCTGACAAGGCCAGCATGTTATTACGGATCTTGAACTGAGTGCCTTGTTCAGCTGCTCCACAGCTCAGTAAAGAGTAAAACACATTGTTGTGGGTTTGCACAGACATGACTGGGGAAGAATAACCATTGACTTCTCTGAAGGACAGGAAGTAAGCAGATGGGCCCTTTCTATTACAAATGATGATGTTTTCACTTCAATTACATCAATTTCCTTCTTGAGTTATCAACAGATTATTTTTCTGTCCCTCAAGATTATGGTTCAATGATTTAAGTTGCATGCAGTGTCTGCCTGTCTGACAGACTCTGTGCAGTGAACAAGTTCAACATACTCAAGATCAATTATTCTGCCAATGACATGTGGTTAGAAAGGACTTGATAAGTTGTATCCAGGTTTAACAAAGGCACAATTGATGGTTCTGAGGCTGAGGAGGAGACGGGGATATCATAATGGTGATATTGGACAGAAATAGTGAGTGGGGAAGATATAGAAATGTAGATCTGTGCAGGGCTAGAAGGATTATGGAGTTTGAGAAGAGTCTGGTTCCTCCTCGCATATTGGTGAGCAATTTGTCATGAGTAATTTGCACGTTACAATTTGTGAGGAATGGAAAATTTCATTGGAATTGAAAATATTGAAGTCCACCTTTCTAAATTTTAAATAATATGAGCAGCAATTCAGTCGAACCTGGCTTTATGAACAGATAAAATGAATTACCAGGAACACCAACTATAATGAGGATGGGATAGTAACCATTTTGAATAACCATCAGTACACCATAGAACCGCAATGTTAATGAGAACCAAGGTTGGGAAAGCAAATAAAGACCCCCGGATAAACTCCTGCCCATTGTTGTAACATTCCAGTCTAATGTTATCAGATTCTGATCTCTCCTTCCCCTCTCTCTAGATCTGCTGATCCCTGTTAGTGCTGTCAGTGATGCTCCCACTGATACTATGGGATAACACATTGAACCGATTCCCTCATTAATAGAAGAGGAAAGTCCTCCAGTGACATATTTAGGATCCACGGAGACTGAGATCAATCTCAGTCGCTGAACAAATATCTGGTTAACCCATTTCAATTCAATACTTTTTATTAAAATTTTTTAAAAAACTTATAATTAATATTTACGCATTCTGGGTGGGATATGTGGGGGTGACAGAGGGAACAAATGTTAGGGCTGGTAGATTAACCATGTGTAAACATTCAATCTGCTTTGGATATGGGAGCAATGCCAGAGGTTTATTAGAACATGAGCAAGCTTCTCTGTTTGTAAATTGAAACGTATGTTCTTTAACTACTAATCAGGCATTACAATATCAGTAAAACATTAAAAGAACTTTTATCGTCCATGATCTGAGAAGAAAATGTCCCTATGACTATGTGCGGTTGTAACAGACAACGACATGGTTATGTTAACCGGGAATTGTACCTGCGAGATAATGGAGACTGCAGCTGTTTGATAATTCAGAGTATGTAAAGCATGGCGGTGGAAAATGCACAGCAAGCCAGGCAACATCCGAGAAGCAAGAGAGTCGACGTTTAAGGCAGACCCCTTGTTCAGGACAGGCGAGGGGAAAGGGGGTTAAAGGAAAATGGGTGATGGGGTGAGGCTTGGGGAAAGGTAAGTAATAGGTGAGCGAAGGTAGAAGGTGATAGTGATAGATCGATGGGGAGTGTGGGACAGAGCGGTGGGAATGAAGATTGGTATTAGGTCTCCTCTGGAGGGCAGAGGTGAGTTTGGGGGTTGGATCTGGGATCTGGGTGATCAGGGAAAATTTGTAAATCAGTGGATCCAATGTTCATGCCGCGTGTTTGTTGGCTCCTGAGGCGGAAGATGATGTGTTACTGGTGACATCCTGGTACATCTCTTCTGAACCCTCTTTAGCTTAACAATCTCCTTTCTATAACAGAACTGCACACAGAACTACAGAAGAGGCTTTATCAATGTACTGAACAATCTCAGCATGCCTGCTCAGCTTCTAAACTCAAATGTCTGAGCACTGAAGTAACCTGAAACACCCTGCGCCACAGACTTCAAAGCATTATACCTGCACCCCTGGGTCCCTCTTTTCTATGTAACTACCAAAGCCTAGTATTCATAGTGTAAGCCCTCCCCTTGTTTGTTTTACCAAAATGCAATACTTCACATGTATCCAGGTTACACCCTATCTGACAGACATCAGCCCAGTGAATGATATTATTGCCCCCTCACACTCCCCCTTCGGCTTAAAACGACAATCCCCTGTCCAGAAGACCGACAGACACTAGCCTTGAGTTTCCTCAAGACCCAGAGCTTGGTTTGCCTTGTGCAGGCAGAAGGAGGAGTCGGTAAGCAAAAGCTGGATAGGAAATAGTTGTCTTATATCAATTAATGATTTTAGAAAGAGGGAAGCCATATGTTAGAGATTTGAAATAGTGACCGGTGTTTTGGGCCCAGAATTGTGTTCTTTCCTCGTCTCTGGTGTTCAGTATTGATATCTATTCGAGATCCTTTATCGTGTAGAGTGTGTTGCAGGATTTCTTTCCCTAGTTTGGCAGACTACTGGTAAAAGACATTTAAACCGGAAATCATAGCCAAGCAATTAAAGATGTTCATAGTTTATCTCAAAGGTACAGCGAATGCACTCAACATCCTATAGTTGAGGCTAATAATTTGTACTTTTTTTCACTGAGAATTGTCTCCTGTATAATTTGGTAATGTTAACCAGAATTTAATAAATTTATACACTTCAAATATGACCCAAAATCTGGCCATAGTGTAGGCCTTGTTTGATGGATGGTGCCCACGTTTCTGAGCCGGAGCTCTGGATTCGATTCCAGTCCATGAATGTTTGAAAGTGCCCCTATCTCTGGAGAAGGTGGAGCGTATTCATGTCCTATGGAGGTGTGTCACAGCATGTTACAACAGGCTGATGAACAACATACAGGAGCATCATGTTGCAGCTTTAGGGGCTAGTGCTGAATGATAGTAATGTATCTATCACTGCGCCGAAAATTCTCGTTTCAACACCCACAGAGATGTTTCACATGTCTGAACAAGTTGATTAAACTTTTTTGGAATAGTGTCTTGGTGGAGAAGGAAGAGGTACGACTATTGAATTTAAGACTACAGACCCAGGATGACTGAAAGCGCAGCCAACCGTCTTGATTGGAGTCACATTTACACTTTCTAGACGTTTATAAAATTATGAAGGGCATGGATATGGTGTGGTCAAGGTTCCTTCCCCCCAAGATAGGAGAGTCTAAAACTAGAAGGCATAGGTTTAAGGTGGGAAGAGAAATATTTGAAAGACAATGAAGAGCAACATGTTTTTTCCTGCAGTGGGTGGTGCTTCTATGGAATAAGCTGCCAGAGAAAATGGTGGAGTCTGGAACAATTACAGCATTTAAAAGTCAACTGGGTGGCTTTATGATTAGTGGGATATGGGCCAAATGCTGGCAAATGGGAGTGGATTAATTTAGAATATTTGGATGGCATGAACGAGTTGAAGGGTCTGTTTCCCTGTTGTACATCTCTATGAATCACTGATTTAATTAATGAAGGTCTCTTTGTAATCTTCCGTTGTTCACTATTATACAAACAATGTCCACTGTACACCTAAACTTGATGTCATCCTCAAATTTGCGAAATATACCTTCTATAATTCTCATCTAGATCATTTATGTAAATGACAAACAAAAGTGGACCCAACAATTTTGCCTCTGTATCATCGCTGCCCACAGGCTTTCAGTTCAAAAAACAACCATCCATCATCACCCTGTCTCCTGCCATTAAACAGATATACACAGAAACACACACGCGATCGCACACACATACAGAGACACTGATGCAACCATGTCTTTAAGACAAAGGTTAGATTAAAACCACGATCAAGATTTATGTGAGAAGGCAGGAAAATTGTGTTGAGATACACACCAGACAGGATCAAACTGCAAAGTAGACCTGATGGGCCAAATGGCCTAATTCCAATTCCCTATGCTCTGTGGCCTTAAGGAGTCAGGATTATTTTCCAAGGGTGCAGTCGAAGCTGAGTTTGATAAATACTTGACTGAACAGTCAATGGGACTGTGGGATACGTTTGAGGGGCTGAATGGTATATATTTGTCCCTATTTGCTGTGCCCTTGTTTCTGAAAAGAGGAGGTGACTTGTTGTGAGGTTAACACGCTTTAATATAAAAGGGGTCTCCCATTTCCATTTGAGATAACGTTGCTCCTTTCTTCTTTGGATTGTGCGATCTGTGGTGTTCTCATCCCCCGGGAACAGTGAAGTCTGCGTCATTGAGGATATTCAAGGCTGACCTTGACTGACCTTTGATGGACAGAGGAGTCAATGTTTATTGGGAACAGACAGGAAAGGGGTATTCAGCTACAATCAGACCAGCCATGATGTTTCTAAACTGAGCAGCAAGTTGGAGGGGACGAATGGCCAACTGCTGCTCCTACCTCACTCGTTGTTCTGTCAATTCACCCTTCGAGGCTGTTACAGAGGGAGAGAAAGATCCCATTGAGCCAGTCAGCATCGTGACAATACAGCAGGGGGTGGCCGTAATGAACCTCCATGGGGTTAGACAGGAATAGAATGAAGTATTCGAATAATTTCAGTAAATTACACAGCACAGGAAGACGCCATATAACCATCCCAGGCTGTTATGCAGGAGCAGGGGTGCCTTGGGCAGCCTCAGGAAATACAGACAAGCGATCATTACTCATTTTATTTTTGGCAATCTGTAAATAGTGGAATTCTTCAGGGATATGTGTGAGGTCATCAACAAATTACAATCCACACCAATGAATTGGATGAAGAGGATGGAGCTCAGTTTGCTCATACATCAGGATAGTCAATCAATAAGATGTCAAATGGAGACAGAGCGTCTCCAATGAGATACGGACAGAGGAAGGGCAGAGTGTCTGCAATGGGATACAGACGGGGAAGGCATAGCGTCTACAGTGGAATACAGACAGGGGAAGGGCAGTCCGTCGACAATATGATACAACAGGGGGAGCGCAGAGCGTCTGCAATGGTACACGAACATGGGAAGGGCAGAGCGTCTGCAATGGGATAGAGATGGGGAAGGGCAAAGCGTCTGCAAGAGGACACAGAAAGGGGGAGGGCAGAGCATCTGCAATGGGATAGAGACAGGGGATGGCGGATCATCTGCAATGGGATACAGACACGGGAGGGCAGAGTGTCTGAAATGGGATAGAGAGAGGGGACGGCGGATCATCTGCAATGGGATACAGACGTGGGGAATGCAGAACGTCTGCAATGGGATACAGACAGGGCGAGGGCAGAGCGTTTGCAATGGGATACAGACGGGGAGGGCAGAGCATCTGCAATTGGATACAGACAGGGGACGGCGGATCATCTGCAATGGGATACAGACGGGGGAGGGCAGAACGTCTGCAATGGGATACAGACAGGGGGAGGGCTGCACGTCTGCAATGGGATACAGACAGTGGAGGGCAGAGCATCTGCAATGGCATACAGACAGGGGACGGCGGATCATCTGCAATGGGACACAGACAGGGGGAGGGCAGAGTGTCTGCAATGGGATACAGACTGGGGGAGGGCTGCGCGTCTGCAATGGGATACAGACAGGGGACGGCGGATCATCTGCAATGGGATAGAGACAGGGAGAGGGCGGATCATCTTCAATGGGGTGCAGACGGGGAGGGGCAGAGAATCAAGCAATCGCATACAGACAGAGGACAGTTTTGAGCAAACCTTCAGCAGAAAAAAAGTACATTTCTGTGATGGGAATTTTCTGTTTTGGGGAAAAGACAAAACAGCAGAAAATTATTTAAATGCAAGGAGAATGCAGAACTGAGTGGTACAGAGGGATCTGTGTGTCTTAGTACATGAATCACATCAAATGACTCTGAAGATGCAGCTGGTGATTTGGAAGTAAATGGAATTATTCTGTTCCGTGCAAGGGGTGTTGTGTTTGATCTTAGCGATGATTTTTGCATCAGTACAGGGCATTGCTGAGATCACATCTGATGTATTATGTGTCGGTATACTTGCCTTAACTGATAAAAACAAAATTGCTTTTGAAACTTTTCATAGATTTTTCTCTTTACTCATTCCTGGGATGAAGGCCTTATGTTACGAAAAAGGAACAGTTCGACCTGAGAATGAGAGATGCTTTATTGACCGTATAACATCTTGAGAAGAGTGTAGTTGGTTAATACCGGATGGATATTTCTTCTTATGTGGGAGAATAAAATTGGAGAAATAATTTAAGAACAAGTCAGGTTCAAAGGAAAAGTCATTGGACCGAAAAATTGAACTCTGATTTCTCTTCATTATCTGATGCCAGACAGGCTGAGCTTTTCCAGCAATTTCTGTATTTGTTTAAGAATAAAACATATTCATCTTAACACAGATATTGTGAAGTCATCAAACGCTTATGTTTACATTATGCAGGCACATATTAACGGATCTTCAAAACACGTAGGGCCATTTATTGTTAATGAATTGATTCGGTGTATGACAACAGCAATAAAGCATTGACCTGGAGTCGGGAATGTGATGGAGTCATATAGTTCGGACAATATTCAAGGAGAGCTCACATGGTCCCGTTGGGGGCCTGATAACGTTACTGATTTAACTTACAGATAGAAAAATGTAGCCTATCTGTGAAGGAACAGCCTATTGCTCCCTTTCTCTTTCCCTGCCGCTCAACACAGCAATGTGTGGGATTGAAAACAAGCCAAGTCGTCTTTTCCACTTATGGAAGATTCCTGATGATGATTCATTGGAATCTCCCCACTGCCTCAAGCAAAGCAATTCAACCAAATCCAAATGTTTCAGGAAGAAATCCCATTGTCAGAAGGTTATGCGAGACGAATAACTTCAGAAGTAATTATTCAGACTCGATATGTGAGGGGATCAGACAAGAGATTCTATGGCTGCAAATGGGAATCCAAGATGATGTATAGCCTTCTCCGTGCCAGGGTCCAGGATGTCTCAGAGCGGCTGCAGAACGTTCTCACCAGGGTGGGGGAGCAGCCAGAAGTCATTGTGCACGTTAGTACAAATGACACAGGTAGAAGTAGTGATGAGGTCATGCAGAGTGATTATAGAGAGCGAGGAAAAAGAATAAAAGACAGGACCACGACAGTGGTAATATCCGGTTTACTTCCAGTGTTCCGTGCTAGTGAGGGTAAGAACAGGTGGACTTGGCAGAGGAGTGCGTTGCTAAATAATTGGTACAGGAGGTAGGGATTCAGAGTTTTAGATCACTCGGATCTTTTGTGGGGCAGGGGTGACCTGTTCAGGAAGGACGGGTTGTACCTGAATTGGAAGGGGACTAATATCCTGGCTGGCAGGTTTGCTAGTGCTACAAGGGAGGGTTTCAACTCGATTGGCTGGCGTGGGGGACGGCGTGGGATCCTCAACAGCAGAGTTGCAAGTGCGAGGCTGGAAGGAGATACCGTAATCGCAAACAGTAAAGTGCAGAGATAGGTTAGGCAGGAACACGACAGGCAGCAAGGAACGCTTGTTGGATTAAATTGCATCTGTCTCAATGTAAGACGGCTGACAGGTAAGACCGATGAACTCAGTGCGTGGAGAGATACGTGGGACTGGGATATTATAGCCATTATAGAAACATGGCTAAGGGAGGGACAGGACTGGCAGCTTAATGTACCAAAGTACAGGTGCTTTATGTGAGACAGAGTGGGTGGAAGGAGGTGTGGAGGGTTTCATTTTTGATTAAGGCGAGTACCACAGCAGTACTAATGAATCATCCATTGAGGATTTGTAGGGGAAGCTAAGAAATAAAAAGGGAATGATGATATTATTTGGGTTGTACTATAGGCCCCCAATACTAAACGGGAATTAGAATAATTAAAATATGTACAGAGATTGGGGAGACTTGCAGGTCCAGTAGGATTGCCATAGTCGTAGATTTTAATTTTCCTAACATTGACTGAGAATTACATAGAATTAAGGACTGAGATGGCGTCTATCCGTTAAGTGTGTTCAGAAACGTTTCCTCAAGCAGTATGTAGAGGGTGCAATTCGAGAAGGGGTAAAACTTCACCGAGTCGAAGAAATGGGGCAGGACAGGTGACTGAGGTGACAGTGGGGGAACACGCTGGGACCATTGACCATAGATTTAAAATACTTATGCAGAAGGACAAAACTGGCCCGCATGTTCAATTTCTAAATTGTTGGAAGTCGAATTTTGATTGAATTAGACAGCAGCTTGTAGGGGTTGGTTAGAGGAATTTGTTTAGAGGCGAAGCGATCCCCGGCTAGTGGGAGGCCTTTAAAAGTGAAATGGCTGGAGTTCAAGGTCTATATGTTCCTGTGAGGGTAAAAGGCAAGGTTGGCAGGAAGAGGGAATCCTGGATGTCAGGAGATATTGAGGTTTTGACAGGCAAAAAGGAGGTGTGGATGTGGTCCATACAGCTGGGATCAAGGGAATCCCTGGCGGTGTACAGGGAATACAGGAGATAACCGAAGAAGGAAATCAGAGGGGCGAAAAGGGCGCACAGGATAGCATTGTCTGAGAAGATTAGGGTGAATCTAAAGAGGTTCTTTAAGTATATTAAAGTTAAATGAATAACTACATGAGAATATGACCCCTCAAGGTCCAAGGTGGACATGCATGTCTAGAACCATAGGAGATGTGTGAGATTCTCAATGAATATTTCTCCTCTGTCTTTACTGTGGAGAAATACAAGAAGACTTGGGAGGTTAACAAAGGTCGTGTTGATACCTTGGGGTTAGTCAACATCACAGGAGAGGACGTGTTGGATGCATTAGAATGTGTGAAGGTGGATAAATCTCCTGGTCCTAAACAGATGCATCCAAGAACATTGCAAGAGGCTACGGAAGAAACTACGGGAACCTGCGTGATATTTTTGTATCATCGTTAGCCGCAGGTTAGGTTCCAGAATATTGAAGTGTTGCAAACGTTGTGCCATTATTCAGGAAGGGAAGCAAAGAAAAATCTGGGAACTATTGACCGGGAAGCCTAACATCTGGAGTCTGTAGGTTACTTGAGAAGATTCTGAGGGATAAGATATACACACGTTTGGAAAGACAGGGTTTGATTAGAAATAGTTTATTGTTTTTCAATTTCCTACAGTATAGAAACAGGCCATTTGGCCCTACAAGGCCACACCGACCCTCTGAATAGCAACCCACCAAGTCCCATGCCCGTAATCTATATTTAACCCTAACTAATGCACATAAGGCAGTGGCCAATTCACCAAACCTGTACATCTTTGGATTGTGTAAGGAAAATGAAGCTCCCAGAGGAAACCCACACAAACACAGGGAGAATGTGCAAACTCCAAAAGAGAGTCACCCGAGGCTGAAATCAAACCCGGATCCGTGGCACTATGAGGAAGCAGTGCTAACCACTGACCCACCATGCCACCCTTGCCTTTTTCCAACGCAGTTCAATGACACAGGTAGAAAATCTATTCTGTGTTGCTGGAAAAGCGCAGCAGTTCAGGCAGCATCCAAGGAGCAGGAGAATCGACGTTTTGGGCAGGAGCCCTTCTTCAGGAATCATCCTGAAGCCCTCCCTGAAGAAGGGCTCACGCCCGAAACGTCGATTCTCCTGCTCCTTGGATGCTGCCTGACCTGCTGCGCTTTTCCAGCAACACATTTTCAGCTCTGAACTCCAGCATCTGCAGTCCTCACTTTCTCCACAAAATCTATTCTGCCCTTCACCAATGATGCACGTTCCAATGCCACAAACCATGGATAATTTATTGTCCATTGCAAATGTCATCTTACTATTATTTATTATTGTTTGTTGTTATTTATTTTAACAATTATTATTAATCGTTGTTTTTAGACTGGAACGATTGCATGACTTTGTGAGTGGGAGATCATGCCTCACAAATTTGTTTGAGTTCTTTGATGAAGTGACCAGGAATGTTGATGAGGATAGCGCAGTAGACATTGTCTGTATGGTTTTCAGTAAGGCCTTGGACAAGATTACTCTTGATTGGTTGATCTGGAAGGTTAGATTCGCATGGAATCCAGAGGGAGCTGATAAATTGGATGCACAATTGGCTTGATGGTAGTAAACAGAGGGTTATAGTGGAAGGATGCTCTCGGAGTGGAGGCCTGTAATACATGAAATGCCTCACTGGTCAGTGCTGGGTCCATTGTTGTTTATTATCTATTTCAATGATATTCTTCAGTCTCTATAAGGCATGATTAGTAAATTTGAAGGTGACACTAAAATTGGTGGTATTGTGGACCAACAGCGCATTTTCAATTCTCCACACAGACAGAGGTTGCCACGAAGGGCACACCCTCTCAACATCATCCTGTCACCCGAGGTGTGATGACCCTTAAGATAAACCATAATTTGTGGTCTCACTAACAAGAAAGTGGTCCTTTGGGACTCTATTCTATCCATGTTAATATTTTAATTTTTTCAAAAATATTTTTATTCAGAGAAAATCTTTTTAATGCTTCGATGAACCAATAAGTACCCAACTCAAAAATCAATGCAAATTGAACACAATTACACCCATGTGCATGGACATAAAGAAAAGGTAAATCAACGGACCGAAGAAAAATAAAATAACTAATAAAACGAATAGTAGAACTCAGTGTAAAAAAACTATAGCTCTCAACCTTCAAGAGCATTAACTAATACACGTTCATTTGTTCGTAATTCCTCCTCTCTGCCCATTAGATTCATTAGTCAAGTTCGTCATAGCTATATAAAAGTCCTTATTAGAATGGCAGATCAGCCTGTACCTTGGTAATTCAAAAAGGGCTGCCATGTCTTATAAAAATCCTCTATTTTATGGTGCAACATACCTTTAAAAAAGTCCAAAGGGCTATGCTCCATGACGAGGTTATGACAAACCAATAGACCCAGGTGGGTTTTCAGACACCGAATGCAACAGAACTTTTTTTCTGAACTCAGAGAGTAAGGGTATTAAAGTATTTTTTCTTATGCACATCTGAGTAAGGTAGACTGGGCAGGCCCAGGAAAAGGGAAACCTGATCCATCTCCAATTCGGTCCGCAAGATCCTCTCCATCCCAGCGAGCACACCACTCCTATAGCGCCGGTGGGAGGGCAACAAGCAATGAGTAAGAGTGTCCATAGTCATTTTGTATTTAAGACATACTCCATTTTGAATTTTGAGAGAGTGTCTGGGGCCAGATAGACTCTATGAAGAATCTTTAACTGCATGGGAAGAATCTTCTTGCAGATTGAAATCCTTCTTGCATTTACACAAATATCCTCCCCTATGTCCAAAGAGATCTGAATCCCCAACTCTCTTTGTAGACCTCAGAAAGTCACAATGTCTCGTCTGAGAGGTCACTCTCCAACAAATGATAAAGGGTACTGAGAGAGAGTGTGTTCTTAGCAATAAGCACCCTCTTCTCTGTATCGGATCTGTTAAAAGCGTGGTTCTTTTCTGAATAGCATCTCTGATCTGATAAAAAGAAAACAGAAGAGATCTCTACTCGGTAGTCTATAGTTACGACTTATTTGATCAAAGGACATCCTTGTTTCTCCCTCAGATAAACTATCAAAGCAAGGTACACGCACGAGTTGTCCATAGTTTAAGCATGGAATCCAGTATTCCCCGTCGGAAACATGGTACACCACGCTTTGGGGTAAGAAATGACGTTTGGCTATGTTGCCCTCGATCGGACACATTGCCCTCCCTACTTTAAAGTTGTCGATATTTATTGGGAAATGGTAATACTTCCTAACTGTCCTCATTTTGTCTATGAATAGCAGACTAATAAGGGAGCACTTTGCCTGAGAAGCTTCAATATCGAACCATATTGACACCGAGGCCTCACTAACATCGGGTAAAGAAGAGCTTAATTGATAGCTTTTAACATCCTGGAGATCTACTCCCCACAAACTGTGGGGTTGTTCTAATTTGGTTAACTTGATAAGGGGTCGCTTATGGTGACAAATCAGAGCTACATCATCCATTTAATCTCCTAAATGTCTGTCTGGGAAACATCAAAGAAAGCATTCACACAGGGTATAGCAAATAAGGAAGGGAATTCATGTTAATAAGAGCTATCTGACCCAGCCAGGATATTGGAAGTATTCAAAGATCTTGTTTAATTTTGTCAAACAAATGGACAAATCACACATTAAATATAAGTCCAAAGATAGGATTAATGAATATACCTAAATAGGGAACATCCCCATTCCCCCCGGACCATTGAAAAGGAAATCAGGATTCTCCCACGGCATCAGGTGTTTCCCTGAGTTTGCCCAGAGGCATGGCCTGACTTCGTAAAATCAATGGTATAGCCGGAAAAGACACCAAACGAACTGATGCATTGCATGAGGTGAGGTACCAAAACTGGGATTTAACAAAAATTTAAGACCATCATCTGCAGACAATGTAATCTTACGTGACTTCTATCCCACTTCTGTGGCAGATATGTTTGGGTCCCTGCAGATGGCCTTCACCAGTGGCTCCATCACCATCGTAAACAACACTGGTGTAAACAACCTTGTCGACTGCCTCTAGAAATATTAATTTTACAGGATCGCACACAGAGGGTCATTTTCAAGGACCCTCAGCCACTTGATAAAAACTTTGCCGAGACAAAACCATTCTAATGGATAGAAGAGATACAGCTACTCAACCCAAGCAAATGTCTTCTCTGCATCTAAAGAGATCATTAATACCTGCAAAATTTGCTGTTGACACGCTTGGATCATATTGAGGAATCTCCTAACATTGTTGGAATATCTGCAGCCTTTTATAAGCCGGTATGGTATACTTTGACAATGGAAGGATAAATAGTTTCCATCTTTAATGTAAGGGACTCAGACAGGATTTTGAAATCAACCTTTAGAAGTGAGATGGGCCTATAGGAAGCACAATCTTTCGGTGTCTTCCTTTTTTTAAGAATAAGAGAGATATGAGCCTCTCTTAAGGATAGTGGGATGCAGTCGTGACTGTGTGAGTGAGTAACATAGTAAACATCGGATCTGACAACAGGTTTATAAATTCCTCATAAAACTCACGTGGACATCCGTCAGGACCGGGTGCCTTTCCGCCTGGAAGCTGCTGTAAACCCTCCAGCACCGACAATGGTGAATGAAGGCAAGACGCTTATTTGGGGGTTACCCCGGCAGGTCCAAGTTCTTGAAGAAAGATTCCATCTAAATCCATCTATCCCCATAATGCTTTGTCTGATATAATTCGGAGTAAAATCTCCGAAATGCTGCTTTAATCTTTATGTGATCACAGGAAAGGGTCCCAGTACCTTCCCTAGTTGAGGTAATGGCTTTGGGGTTCTCTTTTTCATCGGAATATAGGCTAACTACTTGCCCGGTTTATCACCATGCTCAAACAGCCTTTGCTTTGCAAAAGTAAGTACCTTCTTGACTGTCTGTGTGAGCGTGGAATTCACTGCAGACCGTAGCGTTGTGATCCTCTGCAGCCTAGCCACCGAGGGTCTATCAAAGTATGCCCTCTCGGCTGCCTTCAACCGTGCCTGGAGCAAGCGTTCCTGCTCCAGCTTCTGCCGCACCCTAAGGAATAATTATTCCTTTGGCATAAGCCTTAGCAATTTTCCATAGAATGGATGGGTTACTGGTTGAATCTAAATTAATGGCTAAGAAAGATCTGAATTCATTACAGAAATACTCAATGTACTTACTATCCTTAAGAATAAAAAGATTCGCCAGTGTCTCGAACCTGCTATATTGCCCTTAATCTTAACCAATAAATATACTGCTGCATGGTCACAAATGGTAATATTCCCAATTGTACAGAACACCACTGAATCGAAGACTGCTGCAAGGTGTGGAAGAGATCAACTCTAGTGTGGCATTTCTGCGGGTTAAAGAAGAAAGTAAAATCCCTATTTATGAGGTGGATCTGCCTCCAAACATCCACCAGCCCCAGTTCCACACAAAAATCCACTAATTGCTTAGATTGGAAAGATGGTACTGGGAGCCTTTGGGCATGCAGTCTGCCGTGGGCGCAAAATACAATTGAAATCTCCTCCTACAATAATGTGCTACGAAGAAAGATTGCTTAATTTGGAAAATGCATCTATCAGGAATTTATGGCAGTGAGCCAGGGAGCAATAAACATTCAAACTACTGCTTTCTTCCCCATATATATTTGAGGGTTATGATCCTCCCGTGGGTGTCTAATACAATCTACTAATTTAAATGAAAGATTCTTCCTCACCAGTATGGCTTCTCTCCTATTCCTAGTGATAAAAGACAAGAAATAAACCCGATCCAATCCAACTTGCTGTACTGTCAAATGTTCCTTGTTATCAAAGTGCATCTCTGCAATACGACAATATCCACCCTCTCCTTTTTCTTAACTGGCGAATGGCTCCCCTTAATGTTCCAGATACACCATTTAAGCATGACATTAGCCATTACACAATATTTTGAACTCCAGAGAGGAAGAACTCGAATTACAAATTACTGAGCACCAATGTAAAAAGAATCATAGAGCTTAAAAAAACATACAAACTAATGCTACTACAAGTAACAAGCTCTCAAAACGTTCCAAAACTATATACATTCTAAAACAAAAAAAATACAAAGTGCCAGTGGCACTCAGGAGGGGCATTTACCCCCTGCCGACTGGGGGCATTTGCATGTCATAAATCTCTATCTTCTGCCCCATTATCAATACTGCATCCAGGGCAATTAATCACAAACATCGGGACAGAACTGCCCTTAGGTAGGTATTCAGTCATCACGATCACCTTCATAACTCTCTCCAGCTTGAGCCGAACCCGACACACAAACTAATCAAGAGAAAAATGAGTAGTATTACTGATGAAGAAGTTAAAAGTGTGTACTCTACACACCCCCGACTATAATTTAACACTGCTTAATACCAGAAACGGTCAACAAACTTTCTTTTAAAGAAGGGAAACTAGGTTATCGCTTTCCATTAATGAATCCAGCCTACTTTAAAGTGTCCACAAAGTTTTCGCATCCTCTGGAGAGTTGATGGATCTATTGAAAGATCCACTAGTGCATACGGAGCACCGCTGAGCCCATTAAGGAATACCGAATCTCACGTTCCCTTAATCTTCTCTTGATATCATCAAAAGATTTTCTTTTCTGAATCACTGCCGCTGAAAAGACCTGAAAGAACATACTCCTGGAGCCCTCTTCGGGTCTCTTCCCTGTGTTCTGGAAGCTTCCCTAAGTCTTTGTTTGTCCCTACAACAATGTAATCGCCCAAGGACAGGGTGAGGGCGTTGGTCTGAGCCTGACCTGCGCACCGTAACCCGATGAACTGTCTCACTCTTCACCCGTCCCTCTTCAGCTTCGAAGTGAAGGAATCTCTGCAGCCAGTTCTCTCAAATAAAAACTCACTGGCTGATCACCTTATGTCGGTCCAGCAGACGGATGATATGAACACTCTTCATCCTGCCCCTGCTCTCGATGTCGTCACCTTGTTTAGTTAAGGTACGGACCTATTTTTCAAGGGTGAGGATCCGCTCCTTACAGGAATCGATCACAGTCTCTGCCCCTGCAGTTTGTCTCTCGACCTCATCTGTTCTGTTTCCAAGGCTTTCAAGTTGCTGTTCATGTTTTTGGAGCACTTCTGAGAGTGGTTCTATCTTCCTGCTGATTGTTTCTTCAATCATGGTTTCAGTCATTTCCCGTAACTTGGTGAACTCGGTGACCAAGTCCTGGTGAGTAACTCGGTCTATTGAACGAGCAGAGGGTGTTACAGGTGCGGCCACAGGCATGCTGAAAGCTTCTGACGGGTGTACTGCGTGTTGGGACTTACTCGATCCTTTCCAATGTTTTGTCATTTCCACTTGACAAAATGGCATTAGTAAGGATTCTGTAGCTCTTTTAGTGTTCAATTGTAAGTAACTGACTGTGGTGAGGTGGGGTAGAGCATTATTATGATAGAGATGAGCAAAGCAGACCATTCAGATCGCTGCCATCTTGTTTCCCCTCTAAAACTTTATCGATGTTATCATTTCGTTTAATTCCTAGATATTCTGGAGCCGTGTCATTCAGTACCACTGTCTACATTTTCCCCAACACTGCACATTGCTGCACACTCCTCGATAATCCTTGACTCATCTATGATTCGTGAACCTTGCCTCAAAAATATTCAATATCTCTGCCTCGAATGGTCTGCAGGGAAGAGTGTTCCAAAGACTCACTACACCCTGAGAAAACAAAACTAAACAGACTAATCGGTAATTTACCATTGCCAATCAAACTAAGCTGCACATCTTTGAACTGTGGGAGGAAACTAGAAAACTGGGAAGAAACACACACAGACACGGGAAGAATGTTCAAACTCCACATAGAGTGTGGGACAAAGTTGGAATTGAGCTTAGCTCTTTGCTGATATGAGGCAGCAGTGCTTACCACAAATCTAACATGCAGCTCCATTCGCCCTATTAGTTACGTGCGGCTGACGAAAGAAATCTGCCTGACTTGTTCCTGTCACTGAACCTGACCCTGTCTGAGACCTTTATCATCGGTCATATCACCGACCCGGTTACATTTAAAACTTGATGTGAGCAGTGGAGGAGTGGGACTAGAAAAGGAAACAGTGACACCCTCCAACTTCAGTCAGAACCGGAGTGAGCAAATATTCACAAAGTCGGATTTCACTCAAGTGAAATTCCCTTCCCCAGAAGTTTGAGATGGCTGAATCTTTATATTATATCGGGGCTAGCTTTGTCTGATTTTCCATGTGCAGGTGAATCAGGAATAATGGTGCATGGAGAGAAAAGTGCAGCTGGGACCACAATGAGATGAGCCATGACCTTATTTACTGGTGGGATAGTGTCAAAGGGCTGAATGGCCCACTCGTGTCCCTCAGCCCTATGTTCTGCTGTTCCAATCAGCCCTTCAGACCTGCTACAAACAGGGAGATTGAAGCCACGCCGATGGTTAGGTGGAGTTTCGGAAATGCATTTGGAAATTCCAGGCTTGGTCAGAAAGTGGCCCCCAGCCGCAATCCCTTTTTCCATGCTTCCCCACTCTGTAACTTCTGCTCTGGAATTGCTTTGAATGCAGATCTCATATCCCATCCAGGATTAACTCAGGCAAATTTTCTCCTCTCCTGAATGCAATACTGTACAACACGACTTCCAGGAAAATAACCAATTACTTTCCAAAAGCATGACATAAAAAACTAAGAAGTAGGAACATGAGACGGCTATTCGGCCCCTCAAGACTGAATTCTCATTCAATAAGAACATGGCTGAACTACTTCCGGGCTCAACTCCACTTTCCGATCCAATTTCCTGCATCCCTCCACAACTCCCTGTGTTAGGGAATTCCAGACATTCACTCCCTTCTGAGAGAGTTCATCATTTTTCACCTCAGATTGAAATCGATGTCCCTTATTCAGTATCTACCACCTCGAGTTCGAGACTCTGGGGAAACACCTTCTCAGCATCTACCTTGTCAAGCCCCCTCTGTATCTTGTACATTTCAGTAATATCACTCTCATTCATTTCAACCACAATGAATAATCGCCTCACCATTTTAAATGAATTCAATAATTCAACCCTTCCATCTCAGGAAGCCGCCTCATGAGCCAAACTAGTTACTTGCTGCATCAGCATGCAGACGTTACGTTTCATACTTAGGATCACTCCAATCTCTCCTGTTTTGGGATTCCTCTTCATTAAATAGCAGCCTGCATTTTGGTTCTCAAAGTCATCCACAAACTCCAATGTATATTGCAGTCAGCTCCCGCCGTCAGGCTATCAGTATAGATTGTACATAACTGATGCCATCGGCCTGATATTTGTGGTAATCCAGTAGATACATCTTTATCATAAAGATCCATTAATCCTGACTCTCCTATTTCTATGTGTTAAGCAACCATTATCCCATGCAAATATATTATTCATCATACTACAAGCCTCTGTCTGGAAACCCTCATGTTGACCAGTGCACTTTATCAAATCTGCTTGTCACTTTCTCAGGGATTTCTGATGAAGTGCTCCTGCCCGAAACTTTTTTTTTTCCTGCTCCTCGGATGCTGCCTGACATGCTGTACTTTTAGAGCATGACTCTAATCTTGACATTCTCAGGGATCTCCAAAACAGAATTTGTATGATTTTACAGAGCAAAAATAGTATCTCCTTTACAAAACCATGCCAACTCTGCGTTAAGCTTTTCTAAGTGCACTGCAATGCCTTCCTTAATAACAGGCTCTAGCAGATTCCCAGCAATAATGGTTAGGCTAAATTATTCCTGCGTTCTGTCTCATTCCTTTCTTGAAGACAGGCGCCACATTGGACGTTCTCCAGTTTCACTGGAACACTCCTGTAATCCAAAGAGTTATGGAATATTTCACACAATGCCGCTAGTCACTCTGTGACCACTTCTTTTAAAATTAACTATGAATTATTGCTGAACTGCCTACCCTTATTCTTATCTGTTAGTTAAAAACCTTGATCCTTTTGTTAGAGACAGTTCAATAACTTCCCTCCTGTTACCATTTTGTTTATACCATTGACATGCTTACAGTACTTTCCCCATGAGATGTGATTTAAAATACTAGTGTAAATTATCTGCTTGTTGGCTGTGGCCAGTTCTCCAGTCACACCCTCCGAATGGCCTCAATGTACTTTCCTCACTTCACTTCCCTCTCAGCTCACACACACATCTTCAAGCTTTTTTTGTGTTGACAGAAAAGCTCATGATGCTTGTTTTAATATTTCTTACCAATTTTTTACATCATATCTTTTCGTACATTTTCCTCAGTTTCTACATTCATACAGTCACATCGTGCACAAACAGACCCTTTGGTCCAACTTGTCCATGCTGACCAGGTTTTCTAAATTATACTAATCCCATCTGCTTGCACTTGGCCCAAATGCCTCTAAACTTTTCCCATTTATATGTTGGTCCAGATGTCTGTGAAATATTGTAGCTGTACTTGCATCTCCCACTGTTCCTATGGCAACTCATTCCATAATACATCACACTCTGTGTAAAAAACTTTGTCCCTTTGTCCCTTTCAAGTTTCCCCCCCTTCCACCTTAATGCTATGCATCTGTGTTTGAACTCCCCGATCCTACAGAAAAAACCTTCGCTATTCACTCTATCCATGCCTCCCACAATATTATAAACTTCTAGAATGCCACCCTTCAAACTCGTACACTCCATCTGATACTAACTTCAAGATCAAACGTTTAACGATAAGTACTGCAAATTTGAAAGAATATTAAAAATGACAGGTGTACAAAACAGCCCAAACTTCATACTGTTAGTTTTGCTCTATGTTACAAACCTAAGGCAGCATGAAACTCTTCCTAGTGCCAATAAGAGGTCAAGCACGTGAATTTCATAGTGTGAAGGCAGTGATGATGTATACTGTGAAAACGTATAGAACTAGATCTATATAATACCACATTGTCGACATTCTTTCTCCTGTTCTCCCTATGGCCTTGTGTGGTTGTGTCTTCTTTATCTTACATTCAACGAGAGAGAACCCCTTCCCCCATTCACACCTTAATTTAAACCCATTTTGCATCATATTCTCGTTCACCACTGATAACAGCCCGATTATCTTTTGCCACGCCCTCTTTTCCAAATCACCCATCTCCCATCTCCGGCAAGGGATTAAAAAGCCAACCCTTTTCAGTTCAGAACAAGTCACATTGGACTTGTTACGCTAACTCTGTTTCTCTGTCTCTGCAGATGCTGCCAGACCTGCTGAGGTTCTTCAGAAACGAATAGGCACAGCACAAATTTTCAATGAAACAAATAACTGTGGATACTGGAAATAAATACAAAATAAATACAAAAATTGCTGAAGAAACTGCGGGCTTTGTAGAGGGCCACTGGACTCGAAAGATTAACTCTACATTCACTACAGAAGATGCCGCCAGAGCTGCTTTACTTCTTCAGGAATTTCTGTTTTTGAACAAGTTCCAATGACGTGTTTGAAAGCTGCTCAAACGCCCTGTCCAACACGGAGCGCCCTACATTGGGAACTGAAGTGCACACATTCATTCGCTCAGAAACTGCATAAGGCTGACATCACTGACACCACAGAGCCCTTAATCATGGTCAGGGAGAAAACCAGAGGGAAACACATTTAATTCAAACGCAAATGGCACGACAAGCAAGGAAAAGATTCAGATGAATATGTTAAAGGGTTTGAGTAATATAACAAATTGGAAGCATGGCACCAAGGAGGAACCATCAGCAGAATGAGAATATGAATATGGAAATATTACTGCATCATAAACCAGGTGCGGTCACTGAGTACATGGTTGATCGGTAAATGGGTCTCGATGTGAACTGGGGGAGAGTCAGTAGAATTGAATTGCAGATATTGCAGCTCAAACTGGGCTTTCATGTGATGCTGTAGACAACAGCAGCAACAGAAGCAGGATTGTATTCAAACATAATCTGTATCATTTTCCCCAGGATATTCCATCAGCCTACCATTACCATTAAGCCGAGCAATGGTTCAGTGACGAGAGTGGGTGAACATGCCACGGTCAGAACCATGTGTACCTAAAGCTGATGACAAACCAACAAAGCTACGGCACTTGAGTGGTTTCATTCCAAACAGCAGAACTAGCATCTGATTGAGAGAACGAAATGATCCCAAGACCAACAGATCAGATTTAAGCTCTGCAGTCCTGCCACATCCAGACATAAATGTCGATGTCCTAATAAAAAAACTGACTGGAGGAGAGGACACCAGAAATATCCCCATGCTAAATAATAGAACAGCCCTGCACATCAGTGAAAAAGACAAGGATGTGGTATCTGTACCATCCTTAGCCAGAGGTGTTGAAAGGATGATCCACCTCATCCTCGCCATGATATCCACAGAATCACAGATGGCAGTGTTCACCCAATTCGATTCGCTGCATGTGACATGAAGAAACCGCTGAACACAGTAGATACGAAAAAGGCAATGGACCCTGACCCCATTCCTGCAATAGGACTGAAGGCTTGTGCTGCACAACAGGGCCGTGTCCCTGGGGAAGCTGTTTCATTCCAGCTCCAACTCTGACAACTCCATGGCAATGTGGAAAATTATCGAGGAGAAAGTGAGGACTGCAGATGCTGGAGATCAGAGCTGAAAATGTGTTGTTGGACAAGCGCAGCAGGTCAGGCAGCATCCAAGGAACAGGAGAAGGTTTGATGCCTGAAACGTCGATTCTCCTGCTCCTTGGATGCTGCCTGACTGCTGCACTTTTCCAGCAACACATTTTCAGCAATGTGGAAAATTACTCAACTATGTCTGGTCCCCTAATAGGTGAATAATTACATTCTGACCATTTACCACCCTCTCAGTCCCTTCACGATAATCAAATTGGTGGGAGTTCTTTTTGACAGAGCTGTCAAGCAGTCCAGAAATAACTCGCTCATTGTGGTTTCCGATAGTGGCGATGGTGCTGTTGTGGAAATGTCACTGGATTACTAATCCAATACAGGATAATGCTCTGGCAGCTGGTGGTATCAAGATCTAGAATCTGGTGATTGTAACAGTGACCTTGCATCCAATGTTGATTGTAAACTTCGATCTCTTTCCCAATGTACTTTTAGGAAGTGAACCTCCTGTGCTTTCCTTGTATGGCCTAAAAGTGACTCCAGACACATAGACATGTGATAAACTCTTCAATGGTCCCTGAAATGGCCAAGCAAGACACTCAATTGTATCACACTGCTCCGAGGTCTTAAAGGAAATAAACAGACAGAATACCCGGCACCTGGCTTGATATCAGAAAAGGGAACGGGAATCACAGTCCTGTTGACCCTGCAGAGTCCTACTTCCTAACATCTGAGAGCTTGTGACAACATTTACAGAGCTTTCCCACAGGCTGCACGAAAACATCGGGAAAGGAGTAGGTCATTCAACACATTGAGCCTTCCCCATTCTAGTTCATTGAGAAAATCTCCTCAATGCAGTTTTCCCGACACAGTGTTCATATCTATTAATATGTTTAAACATTGTGAAACATAAAATAAGAACTGTTGTAGCTCTTCAGTCCATCAATCTTGCTCCTCGATTCAATATACAAGCAGTTCTCTGATAACGCGTGTTTATTAAACGTGATTTGACTGCAATGCGATTCGTGAGTTGTGCACCATTTTTCTATAAAGTTTACTCCCGCTCACTGTGACGCGACTCCTTGCCAGGCACCAGTTGAACAACAAAACCCAGCTTCAGGATCCTCTGTCTGCCAAATGCACCCTGTGAATGTTCAGCTAAAACAGGAATGAAATCCGCTCTGCAAGCTTTGAACCTGAGCTTGAAACGGGGAATTGCTCTATCCAATTAGAAGGAACTTTATTTCAAACAGGGGGAGAATCTTCAGGAGAAGTGGAATTCCATGTTGGCATCACGTGGTCAGTCAGTCCTGCGCACTTTCTGGTGAAGAGCTTGGTGAAAGGTACAGGGATGTAGCCAGTGACTGAATTGTCATTATTAACACTATTTCATAACAAAATATGATTTAAAGGTTTAATTAGACTGTGCTAGTGTGTGTTAGACTAACTTTAATTTTTTACTGATATTTTGCAGTTCGCCCATTATCCTCTTTTCCCCATAGACCACATAATTAATATTGCATGATTTTCTGCAACACAGTGATGCACAGGAACACACCACCACGTTATTGGACAACAACGTGTGATGGTATCTGAACCTCTATCTTCATACCATACCCTGCTGCCTCCCTATCCCTTTAGTTTCCAGAAATCCATATTTATATTCAGTGCCTTGGTTTCCACAGCCTGCTCTGGGAGATAGTACCCCAGGTTTACCAGTCTCTGAGTGCAAACATTTATTCTCATCTCAATGCAGAGTGGCCTGTCTGTACATAATACTGTCGTCCCTTGTTTTGAAGTCCCAGCCAGGGGAATTGTCACCCCTGTTTCCAATCTGTCTCGCCCTAACAGTGTTTTATATATCTCACTGAGATCTCCACTCATTTTCCTAAAGCCCATGGAATACAGGCATAGCCGCCCCACAAAAAGCCTGTCATCCCAGAGATCAGTCTGGTTATCCTTTACTGCTCTCCCTCAATGTCAGGTTTCTCCTTTATTAGGTAAGGAGACCAACACTGCACACAATACTGCACAATGTTCCAGATGAGGTCTCACCAAGGCCCTGCTCAGCTGCATTAAAACACCCTTACTCCTGGATTCAAATCCCCTTGAAATGAAGGTGAATACACGATTTATCTGCCTATCTGTTTTCTGCTCTGCAAAATTGCTTTCAGTGACCAGTGCACAGGGAGATCCAAATCCTTTTCAATGTTACAGCTCCCCACATGCTGGGTCTGTGTATACTGGTCAGTGTGCCAATGCCATTCCCAGTATTGACTTCTCGATTCAGATCTCCACTGACCTCGGAGGGCTGCACAGAAGGAAACAAAAATGCAGCTTAAGTTCCTTTAGAGATCAACATTTTTCAAACAATCCCTTTTCAAATGATAGGCTCCCGTTCTGTTTTTACCATCAAATGTCACAATATCACATATCCCCCATAGACATTATCCCCCCCCCTCCCCAATTGCTCTCCATCTGCCATGTATTTACCCAGACACTCCACTTGTCGCAATCACCTTGCAGTTTTTTTGGCATGCTGCTCACCCACTCACAATCCAATATTGTTTAGTGCCATCAACAAACTTGGAAATATTGAATTTGATCCATTCAAAAAAATATATGTTGTGTATTGAGAATAGCTGGAGCCCAAACCCCGATCCTCGCTATATCCTCCAAGCCTTCCTTTCAAATAAACACATTGTTTTATTCCTACTCACTGCTTCCTGCCCGCTCTCCCATTCTAAAACCATATTAGTCCCAGTCCCAGAGGATTTGAATTTGCATAATAGGCTTGGGGCTTTATCATCTGTTATAGCACCTACCCCCAGAAAATCCTCATGCTCCATCTCCAAATAAGGCTCAGGCACTACCACTCTCACTATTGAATTCAGCAATTTCCTTCCCAGAATTTCTCTATCACCTACACAATACGCCCACACATTAATAATACTATATGGATTCAAAACTGTCGACTGCCTCATTCCAGACACCTCACAATTCCTCCCAGATCAACCTCCACCAGCACTAACAGCAAGGCCATCCACTCCTGCCCTCACTCCTTCCATCGCTTTCTTCTATTCCAAGAGTAACAGTCTGAAATAGGACAGAAATGGCCAAGCTGGGTGGTGGAGTGCCCAATATCCATTCCCTCACCCCCCCCCCCCTACATCCGCCATGTGGGGCGGAACATAGTACAAGATGAAGCGGACTGGGATGCCTCGCATGAAATTTGTGGGACGTCCATGTCCCATTGAGCGATTCAGGAGCAGTGCTCAGTGAAAGACAATTCTCACTGTAAACACACTGGCATTTCGAACGACAGTCATTTAACTCCCCCCCCCCCGCCCCCCACCAAATACAGTTACCTCACTGCACAGAGATGTAGACACAGAAATGCACAGAACTATTGGTATCACCACAATATACGAAAAAACACAAAATATACAAGGGAATAGGCATACATACGTGGAAACACAAGCAGACATATAGAGTCACACACAAATAGACACAAACATCGATAGAAACACAGGCTGATACACAGAAAGATAAACATAGATGCACAAATACACAGATGACAAGCAGATGGACAAATATACGCACCCGTAGACAATGATACAAATTGATAAGTTTTTTGTTTTATATCGGGATCAAGGATTCTTGGGGTAAGGCAGGAGAATGAGGTTGAGGAACATATAAGAAATTATTGAATGGCATATCAGACTCGATGGGCTGAATGGCCTCATTCTGCTCCTTTTTTCATGTGGTGCTAATCTAACAGGTATTCTCTTCCTGAGACAACAGCAGAGGCTGGGTTTGATACATATTCGATTGGAAAGGTTCAATGGGAATGTGGGACAGGTTTGGAGTCCGGAATGGTTTATGTTTATTCCTAATTATTCTGTCCTTATATCTGCAAAGAGGTGGTGATTTGATGTTCAGTTAACATAGCGTTAAAATAACAGGTCCCACAAAGAATTAAGGATGTACCTTTCACTTTAGTGTTGAGCTAAATGTGGTGTCCTCATCTTCAGGGAGCAGTAAAGACTCATTTATAGAGTCATAGAGATGTACAGCATGGAAACAGACCTTTCAGTCCAACCCGTTCATGCCGACCAGATATCTCAACACAATCTAGTCCCCCCTGCTGGCAACTGGCCCATATACCTCCAAAACCTTCCAATTCGTATACCCATCCCAAATGCCTCTCAAATGTTGCAATTGTACCAGTCTCCACCACTTCCTCTGGCAGCACATTCCATACAAGTACACCCTCTGGATGAAAAACGTTGCCCCTTAGGTCTCTTTTGTATCTTTCCCGTCTCATCCTAAACCTATGCCCTCTAGTTCTGGACTCCCCGACACCAGGGAAAAGACTTTGCCTATTTACACTATCCATGCCCCTCAAAATTTTGTAAACCTCGATAAAGTCACCCCTCAGCCTCCGATGCTCCAGGTAAAACAGCCCCAGCCTGTTCAGCCTCTCCCTTTAGCTCAAATCCTTTAACCCTGGTAAAATCTTTGTAAATCTTTTCTGAACTCGTTCAAGCTTCACAACATCTTTCCGATAGGAGCGAGACCAGAATTGCACGCAATATTCCAACAATGGCCTCACCAATGTCCTGTACAGCAGCAACATGACCTCCCAACTCCTGTACTCAATACTCTGACCAACAAAGGAAAGCATACAAAACGCCTTCTTCACTATCCTATCTACCTGCGACTCCACTTTCAAAGAGCTATGAACTACACTCCAAGGTTTCTTTGTTCAGCTACACTCCCGAGGACCTTGCCATTAAGTGTATAAGTCTGCGCTCGACTGATCTGTGTTGAACAGGAGAGTCAATGTTTATTGGGAACAGACAGGAGACGGATGGACAGACACACTCGGATCAGCCATGAACATTCTGAATGGTGCAGCCAAATGACCAACCATTGTCCCTACCCCGTGTGTTGTTCCCTCAATCCACCCTCGAGGCTATTACATGGTAGGGGACCACCCATTCAATCAGACAGGATCGATACAATGAGACAGGAGGAGACCATTCTGTCACTCTAAGGAATTGCACAGCAATATAGAATGAAGTCATTGAGCTCGTTGAGTACATTACACAGCCCAGCAGGAGGCCATTCAACCCGCCTGAACGGCTACGCAGGAGCAGGGAACATTGACTCTCCTGTCCAGCAAAGATCAGTCGCTAACAGGAAACCGAGAGTAGAGACAAATGTTTATTTTCAGGCTGCAAAACTGTAACTGATGGAGTCCCTCAGAGATCACTTTGGGGTCATCAATGATCAACATTTTGTATCCAAGATCTGGAGGAAGAGGAGGGAATTGTTTGGAGGTCAATTAGCTCGTAAACCAAGATGGTCATTTAATATGTCATCAAATGAAGGTAGTGAGTCTGCAATGTGATACAGACAGGGAAGGTTAGTGAGCAAACCTTCAGCAGGAATAGCATAAGGTAGGTTGTGTATTTTGGCATGAAGAATAAAACAATGGTAAACAACGTAAATGCAGAGAGCTTGCAGAACTCTGTGATTCAGGCGTTTTCCATGTTCCTGGGACATGAATCATATGATGTAGGTCTGCAGATGCAGCAAGTGATTTGGAAGGTAAGTGGAATGATGCTGTTTTTGGCAAAACGTATCAGGTTTAATCGCAGGACTGTTTAACTGCATCGGTACGAGGGCATTGCTGTGACCACATTTGATGCTCTGTGTGCTGTTTTGATCAACGAAACTAAAATGAAAGGACTTAATTCTTTTCGAAGATTTTCAAAGAGGATTCCCTTTACTCATTCCTGGAATACCGGCCTTTTGTTATCGGGGCTTATCAGTTTTGATCTTAGCTGAGAAATAGTATTGAACCATCCATGACTTTCTGAAGAGTGTATCAACTGGATGCACATTATCTCTTGTCAGGGAGACTAAAGCTAGAAAATAAATATTAAGAAAAAGCTGCATTTATATTAACACACATACTATGAAGACACCAACCAATATTTACAAATTACACAGACACATGTAAGCATGTCTTCAAATTATAAAGTGGGGACTTTTTTGCGATTGAAACGAATGCACTTGCATATAATCTATAATAGGGTTTTCCAGACAATGTTCCAGAAGAACACACCTGGTCCAGTTTGGTGTTCAGTTGACATTATCGTATGTTTCAACACAGAGAGGGAGAAAAATGTCCCCTGCCTGAGAAGCAGCAGCCTATTGATCTCTCTCTCTTACGTTGTTCCATCCGATAGCAAAGTGTGAGACCATAAAATCCCTGTGTTATCTTTACCACTTGTGAAGGATTTCTGGTGAGAATTCACTGGAATCTATCCACTGCCTGACAAAAAGGGAATTCAGCCAAATTCAACTGTTCCAGAGTGAAACCCCACTACCAGTAGCTTGTGTGAGCAGAATAACTTCAAAGGCAGAATAACGTTTGGGGCGCTCTATCATTTTACCATTTGTTATGAGTTCAACTTTCTGTGTCTCACACTTTTCTAGAAAATGACCTACTCTGAGACCTACATCATTGGTCACATCACAAAACTGGTTGCATTTAAGATTGGTGTAACCAGTGGAGGAGTGGGACTGGAAAAGGACGGAGTGACCTACCAACATTGGTTGAAACACAAATGAGAAATTTTCAAAGGGCTGTTCAAGTGGAAATTCCCTTCCCCAGAAGTTTGTGGTGCTGGATGCTTGCATTTATTCAAAATTATATTTGGTGACATTTGACAGACAAGTGAATGCAGGAAAATGGCATACAGACAGAAAAATGCTTTTGAGACCACATGCACATCACCCATAGAATTTGTGAGTTTTGGAGCGGTGACAAAGTGTCTAATAGCCCACTCCTGCTGCTCAGTCCTATGTCCCTATGTTCTATTCAGCTCCTCACAGCTCCTGATATTATCAGATGGAGGCCACCTGGTCCAAATACCTGGTCCACCGGAACACAGAATATCATCCTCAAGACTGATCACTTACCTGAATAGAAATGAGCTATAAGAATACGGGAAACAGGCAGAGGAAGGGAGCTATCTTTACTTCTGTACTTCTCTCACAGGATGTATGCAGCCCTGGTCAGGGCAGCATGTTATGCCGATCTTGAACTGAGTGTTTGGTTCAGCTGTTCCACAGGACAGTGAAGAGAAAAGCACATTCCTGTGGGATTGTAGTGTTACAACACAGGATACATTCTCCTGCTTAATGTAAAACCAACAACAGGGAAAAGATTTATACACTGCAGTAATCCATGATAATTCTAGAGTCCAAAACTATTTGAAGTAAAAATTAACAACTTTATTTCTTAAAGCAAAACAGGGAATAATAGATGAACGAATATTTACAGCTTCTTCCTCTGAGCTATATTTTATCTCGCCCCACCCCCTCCACTTTCCTAGTTCGATTAGACTCCTAATTAAGATTTACAAAACAAAACTTCTTATCTCAAAACCGAGAAGCTGTCGGTTCTTCTCCATATTCCTGTCTTCTTTTCTTCTTTGAGATTCTGCTTTTCCAAGTTACTAATCAATAAAGTTACCGAGAGGAGAACTATTTTTCAGGCAGTCTTTGCATGCTAGTAACGTGGCAGTTCTCCTCTCAACTGTCAATTTCCCGCGGTCTTGTGCCCCCAAACCATTGGACTGTGTCATTGGCTTTTACGATTATCAATACTCTAAATTCAAACTTGATTAGAGCTGGGCACTTTGGGTTATAACTTAAACTGTTTGGCTGAATTTGTTTTTGTCTTGGGAAAATAAGCCACTCGACCAAATGTTACATTAAATCTATTTTTCGAAGACTTGGTGCTGTCAGGTAGTTATTGCTGGCTTTTAATTCTGTTAAAGGTGCAGAACACCCACATGTTCCTCACAGAAGTCACACTGAAACCTGACTAGAGAATAATGACCCATTGACTTCGCTTAAGGACTTGGGGCAAGCAGATGGGCTTTTATGGCAAATGAAAATTGTTGCTTTTAATTTCCCTCATGAGATATCAACAGACTATTATTCTGTGGCTCTAGAGAATGAGTCTTGAACACCATAAACTGCCGTCCCGTATGTACAGAGAACAAGTTAAACATCCTCAGAGCAATTTTTTTAGTGATGGACATATGGTTAGAAGGAACTTGAAACTGTTAAACAAAGGCACAAATTATGGTTTATTCAGAAGTTGCAATGAGACTGAGACGTGACTGGGGTATCATGACGGTGGTATTGGACAGGATTGGTGCGTGGGGAGGAGATGGAGATGTAAATTTGTGAAGTACAAAATGGATTATGGAGTTTGAGAACAGTCTTTTTCCTTCTTGCATATCAGTGAGTAATTTAGAAATAGTAGTTTGACACTGATTAATATAAGGAAAGGTTTTATTTGTAATTGAAGACATTGTCTTGCACTTTCCAAATTTTATATATCATGAGCAGAAAGTCAGTTCGACCCAGTTTAGTAGACAAATATAATGACTTACCAGGTACACCAACTATAGCGAGGATGGGATAGTAACCACGTTGAATAATCCAGAGGATATCCTGGATCCGTGATGCTAATGATATCCAAGGCTGAGAAAGATAATAAAGACCCGAGGATAAACTCCTGACTGTTATTGTAATATTCCAGTCTAATATTCTCAGCTTCTGATAGATTGTTGAACCATTCCAGTCTAATGATCTCAGATTCTGATCCATTGTTGTACCATTCCAGTTTACTAATCTTAGATTCTGATCCACTATTAGAACATTCCAATCCAAGGTCCTCACATTCTGAACCATTTGTCTAATGTTCCAGTCTAATGTTCTCAGATTCTGATTTCTACTCCCCCTCTCTCTCGAGCTGATGATCCCTGTTAGTGCTGTCAGTGATGCTCCTATTCATACTACGGGATAACACACTGAAAAGAGCCCATTTATCATTCAACGATGCAAACTCTCCACTGGGATAATTAGGATCCACGGAGATTGACATTAATCACAGTCACTGAACAAATAGCTCCAGTTAACCCCTTTCAATTTAACATTGATTTTATGAAAATTCTAAAGAACGTTTAAAATTTATACATTTGGCATGAGATATGTGGGAGTGACTGAGGGACGGAATATTGGAGATGGTAGATTGATTGCGTGCAATCATTTAATCTGCCTTGGATATGGTTGTAATGACAAAGGATTGTCAGAACATAAACAAGCTTCGACGTTTATAAATGGAAACATACAATCTGCAACTACTGATCAGTGATTATAATGTCAGTAAAATATGGAGAGAACTTTTCTAGTCCAGAATCTGACAGGAAAATGTGCCTACGATAACATGAGTGATAAAGGACAACTGACATGAATATGTCAACAGAGAATATGACGTGACACACAATTGAGATGATTATTCGAGAATCAGAGAGGGCAGGTGAGGGTCATGCTGTTAATGTTATCGATGTCAATCAACTGTGATTATTTACCATTGGATTTCAATTGCAGTGTGATTATGATATTGGGGACATGGCTGCTGAGACTGGAGTGAGGAAACATGATACTTCCCACTCATCAGTAGGGAAACGTTACTCTTATTAAATCATTTGAAGATCAAATTTCAGGATACAGCTCCAATGAGGAATGAGGAGAGCCAATATTAACCATACGGCCAGAAGACATTGGAGCAGAAATTTGGCCATTAGGCCCATTGAGCCTGCTCCACCATTCAATGATGGCTGTTAAGCTTCTCAACCCCATTCTCCCGCTTTCTACCTGTCACCCTTCATCCCCTTTACAGTCAAGAACCTATCTGTCTCACTCTTAAATATACTCAATGATCTGGACTCGACAGCCCTCTATGGCAGTGAATTCCATCGATTCACTGCTCTCTGGCTGGAGAGGTCTCTCTTTATCTCTGTTTGAAAAGATCTTCTCTTTACTCTGTCCCTTTGGGTACTCGTCTCTCCTACCATTGGATATGTCTTCCCAAAATCCACTCTGTCCCACGGCATGCAGTATTCTGTAAGTTTCAATTAGACCTCCTAACATCTTTCTGAACTCTATCAAATACAGGCCCAGAGCCCTCAAATATTCTTCATATGTTAAGCTTTTCATTCCTGGCACCATTCTTGTGAAGCTCGTCTGAAAACGCTCTAAGATCAGTACATCCTTCGTGAGATATGGGACCCAAAGCTGCGCACAATAATCCAAATGTAGCATGACCAAAGCCTTGTAGAGCCTTAGAAGTACATCCCTGGTTTTATATTGAAGCCTTCTTGAAATAAATGCCATCATTGTATTTGCCTTCCTAACTACTGACAAACTGCAAGTTTACCTTTCAAGACCCCTGGACTAGAAAGCCCTAGTCTTTTTCCACTTCAGATTTCCGAATTTGCTTGCTATTTATAAAATAGGCTATGCCTCTATTCATCCTGGTAAAATGCTTTTCCACACTTTTCCACATTGTACTACATCTGCCACTTCTTTGTTCACTCTCCGAACCTGTGAAAATCCTTCAGCAGGTGAAAGTGAGGACCGATGATGCTGGAGATCAGAGTCAAAAAGTGTGGTCATAGAAAAATACAGCCTGGCAGGAAGCATCCGAGGAGCAGGAGATTCGACGTTTCAGGCATAAAGCCTTCATCAGGAATGTGGGGTGGGCGGAAGGTGCCAGAGAGATAAATGAGAGGGGCTGGTGCTGGGAGGAAGGTCGCTTGGAAAAGGTGGGTGGTGATAGTGATAGGTCAGAGTGGAAGGTGGAGTGGCCAGATGGGAAGGAAGATGGACAGGTAGGACAGTTCAAGAGGGCGGTGCTGAGTTGGAGGGTTTGATCTGGGATAAGGTGGAGGGAGGGCAGATGAGGAAACTGGTAAAATTGTCCATGATACCGTGTGTTTGAAGGGTCCCAAGGCAGAAGATGGTGCATTCTTCCTTCAGACGTCAGGTGGTTAGAATTTGACAGTGGATGAGTCCACAAACCTGCAAAGCCTTGGCGGAGTCGGTGGGGGAGTTGAAGTATTCAGCCACAGGGCAGTGTGGGGTTGTTGAGTGTGTGTGTCCGAGAGTGTTCCCTGAACTGTTCTGCAAGTTGACGTCTTGTCTCGCCAATGTAGTGGAGACCAGGAGCAATGGAACGACTAGAAGAGGTATTTGGATGCATGGGATGTTATCTGACTGATGTGGAAGGATCCTTTGGGGCCTTGGGTGGAGGTGAGGAAGAAGGTGTTGCCACAGGTTTCATACCTGTTGTAGTGGCAAGGCAAAGTGCCGGGAGTGGAAGGTGGCTTGTTGGGGTTGCGTGGACTTGATGAGGGAGCTGTGAGGGAATGGTCTCAGCAGTATGACGATAGGGGTAGGGAGGGAAGTATATCTATGGTGGTGGGGTCTGACTGTTGGTCGCAGAAATGGCGGAGGATGATGCGTTGTATCCTGAGGTTGATGGGATGGAAGGCATGCACCAGAGAGGTTCTAACTTGTTGTAGTTGGAAGGGTGAAGCTCAAGGCCGGAGTTTTGGGCAGTTGAGGAGATGCGCCAGAGAACCCTCCTGCAGCCAAACCACCTCTTCAATGCTACCTGTCCCTCTATTTATCTTTGCACAGTTTGAAAGCTTAGCCAGAATGCCCTCAGTTCCTTCATATCGATCATGAATGCACAAAGTGAAAAGTTGTAGTCCCAAAACTCAGTCTTTTGGAACACCACTTGTCACTGTCTGCCATCCTGAGAAAGACACTTTAATCCACACTCTCTGCTTTCTGTCAGACAGCCAAACTTCAACTTCCACCTTGTCTCTAACACTATGGACCCATATCTTTCTCAATAGTCTCCTGCATGGCACCTTGTCAAAGGATTCTTGAGGTGCAGATGGATAACATCTATTGGTTCTCCGTGATCAAATCTGCACATTACTCCCTCAATGTATTCTAGCAGGATTGTCAGGCATGACCTCCCCTTGATGAAACCATGCTGATCGGTCCTATTTTACCAAAGACCTCCAAGAATTCAGAAATCCCATTCTTCACGATGAATTCCATGATGTTACCCACAACCAAGTCTGCTAATCAGTCTGCAGTTTTCCATCTTCTGCCTAACTCCCTTATTAAACCGGGTGTCATGTTTGCAATTATACGGCCACTTGGCCCTTTCCTGATTTTAGTCATTCCTGAAAGATTACCACTTTCGCTTGCACTAACTCGTCAGCGATCTCCCTTACAAGGCTGTGGTGTAGTTCATCTGGTCCAGGTGAGTTATCCACATTCAGCCCATTCCATTTTCTAACATGTTCTTCTTGGTGATGGCCACTGTATTTAGGACTGACCTCTCACTCTCTTCAATTCTTGGGAAATTACTCGTGTATGCCACCGTGAAGACTGATGCAAAATTCCTCAGCCATTTCTTTGCTTCCCACTACTGTCTCTCCAGCATCATTTCCCAGTGGTCCATATTCACATTTATGTCTCTTTTGCATTTTATATATCTAAAGAATCTCTTACAGTTTCCTTTATATTACCGGTTAGCTTACCCCCATACTTAATGTTCTCCCTCCTTATTTATTTTTTCTTGCCTTCTGTTGGCCTCAATTCTCCAGTTCCCCACTGCCCTTCACTCTGATTACTCTTTTGCTTATATGCAATCCCTGACTTCCCTTGTCAGCCCTGGTTACCTCATCCTCCCTGTACCATACCTCTATTACTCAGCACACATCTCTGCAGTGTCTTTTAAATTATCATGGAATCTCCAGCCATTGCTGTTACCCTGTCTTTCCGGCTGGACCCCTCCCGGACAATTCTACCCAGCTTCTCCCTAATGCCTCTCCAGTTGCCTTTATTCAGCTGAAATACTGTTAACTCTGATTCTATCTTCTCTCTCAAATTTCAGAATAAATTCAACCATGTTCTGATCACTGCTTCTGAAGTTTTCCTTCACCTTAAGCTCCCTTGTCTAGCCTGCATCATTAAATCCAGTGTCATCTGTTCCCGAGTGGGCTCCACCACATGATGCTCCAAAAAGCCATCCTGTAGATATTCCTCAAATTCCTTTTCTTGCAATTCACTACCATTGCACTTGCATATTGAAATCCCCCATGATCACTGTCTTTCCTACAGATCTTTCCTATCTCCTGGTGTATCTTGTGCCCCATCTCCTGACGACTCTTTGGACGCCTGTGCAAGTCTCCAACTGTGGTTGTCTTGCCTTTGTGGTTCCTCAATTCTACCCACGCAGATTCTACACCATCTGACCTTACTTCCTTTCTTATTGTTGATTAAATTTCATTTCTTATTAATAATGTAAATCCACTCTCTCTATCTTTTCGATACGATATATGTCCTTGAATATCCTGATCCCCTTGCAGCCACTTCTCTGTGATGCCCATCACGTCATACCTACCAATTTCAATCTATGCCACAAGCTCATTTACCCTATTCCTTATACTGCTCGCATTCAGATATAACCCTTCAATCTTGTGTTAACGTTTCCTCTTCTATGCCATTTGTTTGTTCAGTGTGATTGAAGTTTGATTGCTTACACTTTCCATACACTCTGTTCTATTTGCGTCTATGCTGAAGATTTTAATAACCTCTCTTGAGCTCTGTGCTCTTACCTCCTCTTTTCTTATTAAACCCTATAACGAAACCCCTACCCCGCGCGCGCACACACACACTCCTAATCAGTTTAAAGCTCTGTCGACATCCTTGGTTAGGATTCACTTGGACTCTGGTCCCAGCACGGTTCACACGAAGACTGTCCCATCAGAACAGGTTATTTCTTCCTCAGTAATAAAATGTGCTTAAAGTTTGTGAGAAGATTTGTAGCTCGGGTGCTCATTGTTGTGTTTCTGTTCGCCAAGCTGGGAATTTGTCTTGCAGACGTTTCGTCCCCTGTCTAGGTGACATCATCAGTGCTTGGGAGCCTCCTGTGAAGCGCTTCTGTGATGTTTCTCCAGTGTGTTGTGGCCCTTTTGAATAGTGTCTTGATGCAACTTCTTTTGTGTGTGTTGGGGTGGTTGCTTTCATAGTTCAGGATTTGGTCTGTCTGTGTGGCTTTCCTGTAAACCTTTGTGGTGAATTCTCCGTTCGGTGTTCTCTGTACCGTCACGTCGAGGAATGGGAGTTGGTTGTCCTTTTCTTCCTCTCTCGTGAATCGGATTCCTGAGAGTGTGGCGTTGATGATCCGGTGCAATTTCAACAACAGATGCCTAAGGCAAAGATAACGGAACGAGGACATTCCGCAACCCAAAGGACTAGCCACACTACCATACATAAAAAAACATTTCTGAACTGACAGCCAGACTACTGCGACCACGAGGACTCATAACAGCACACAAACCAACAGGCACTCTCAGACAACTCACCAGGACGAAGGACCCGATACCCAGCATGAGCAAAACCAATGTAGTGTACAAAACCCCATGCAAGGACAGCACAAAACACTACATAGGACAAACAGGAAGACAGCTAACGATCCGCATCCATGAACACCAACTCGCCACGGAACGACACGACCAGTTATCCTTAGTGGCCACACACACAGATGACAAGCAACATGAATTCGACTGGGAGAACACTACTATTATTGGACAAGCCCAACAGAGAACAGCCACGGAATTCCTAGAGGAATGGCACTCAACCACAGATTCAATCAATAAGCACATCGACCTGGACCCAATATACCGACCACTGCAGCGGACAGCTGGAACTGACAACCGGAAGCGGCAGATTCAAACTACTATAAATGCCGGAGGATAAATCACAGAAGCGCTTCACAGGAGGCTCCCAAGCACTGAGGATATCACCTAGACAGGGACAAAACGTCTGCAACATAAATTCCCAGCTCGGCGAACAGAACCACAACAATAAAATGTGTTTATTCAACACAAAATACTGGGACAAAAAACAAGCGTTTCAACACATACCAAAACATGAAAAATACAAAGAGACAAGTCTGTTAAAATTCACTTACGATGTGGAGCTATATGAATTGAAATGTGAATTACAAAACCAAGGACGAGGTATTCAAGCTTTATTGGTCATTATTTGACCCACAGCTGAGGTACTGATTTCCCCCCAGTCAGTGATCCCCTCACTGAGATTCTCTTGCCCTGTCTCACACATTGTCTAGAGTGACTACAAGTTCTTGTTGGCCCAGAATTTTTAAATTAATTCACCTTCTCCCTGGAACCAATCTATTGTTATTTTGGAAGTTTTTCAGCAGTCAGCAACCCGGTTCTGTGAAATTATTGGCGATAAATGATCTGGCTGGGATGACAGCATAGTGCTCACAGAGTACGGCACCAGACAAAGTGCTTGCAGTCTGTTGGAATTTCTAAATAAAATTTCTGTATGTTTGTCCTCATGCTGTCTTCTGATCTAACTTCACACTCGTCTGACACCCCTTGATCTCACTCACTCTGTCGCTCCATTTTCCCTCCATTCCTTTTATCTCTCTTCACTTCCTTTTTCTCTGTTAATTTTTCTCTCTCTCACGCACACACACACACACACACAGTTCTCTCTGTTTTCAAGTTGTGATGTTGGAGAGCTCATCGTTGTACAATTGGCTAAACGGCTTCGTTCAGTGCTCTATTAATTCTGAAGCTCTCTGAACCACAATAAAGACATCAGGTGCCTGGAAAGACAAGCTGGTCCTGCGAAGGACACAGTGCAGAATCATCCTTTATCTCTTCCTGTTGTCTGATATGCAGTGGCCTTGAAATATCTGTTCAAACAAAATAGATTGAAATTCGTGCAGGCGGGAGGGCGATCACCAGATGATTATGCTGTCAGGATTTACCAAGCAGTTCCCACATACAAAATGTGGATTTCCCTGATAGTGCTCCTCCCAATTGACACGGCCTAGCTCTGCCTGATGCTCACGTAATTTGCCTTCCGCCAATTCAGTAGCTTCACACAAGGTCCTGACGTATCCATGTTCGTAACTATCTTAAATCTGAACGAGCTGTGACCACTGTTTCTAAAATTATGTCCCACTGAAAGGTCAGTGACGTGGCCAGGATCATTAGCCAATACGAGATCCAGTATGGCTCTTCCTCTCGTTGGACAATCCACATACTGCTGCAGTTAATAAATTCTGCCCCGTCGAAGCCTCTTGCTCCAAGGGACTCCTAGTCATTACTGGAGATCTTAAAGTCACTCACTATGACCACTCTGTTTTTAATACACCTTTCCTTAATCGACGTACATTTCTGTTCCTCAATCCCTCCGTGGCTGTTGGGGGGGATTATACTAACGCAGTGCTTGCAGCCATCTTATTTGTGAGCTTTAACCATATTGCTGCCGTGGATAGTCCCTCCTGTATGTCCTCTTCAAGTACAGATGTAGCATTCTCCCGATTATTAAAACACCTCGTCCACCTCTTTTACCTTTCTCTCCATCTCGCATAAAACAATGAAACCCTGGAATGTTAAATGGCCAGTCCTTTCCCTCTCTCAACCAAGTCTCTGTAAAGCTGCAACATCATAGTCCCATGCACCGATTCAGGCTGTCAGTTCATCGGTCTTAACCATAATAATTCTTCCATTGAAATAAATACACTTCAGCCCAACTCCATCAGATCCTGACCTGATATTTGGTTTGAGTTTCCCTGATGTAAATTCTCCTCGTCTATTCTCTGGTAATAGGAGATTAGAAAAGACTGTCAGTAAAGCAGAAAATATTGCAAACAGACAATTTCTGTTTCCTCCATTGTCCCTTCTATCTGTACATTTCATCACACACTGTCCAATTCCAATAAACTGCTGGATAATTATTATGCTTCAAACAACAGTCTCCAGCCTCTCAATGCACATTCTTCAACTCTCTCTGGACCCATTGGATTGACAGTTTTCTGATCCCTCTCTCAACCAAATCTCTGTCATAGTTATATCATAGTTATATATACTCATTCAAACTCCAAGCTCCAAGCTCATCTGTCTTGCCTGTCATACTGCTCACATTAAAATCAGCATACTTCCGACTGCCAGTCCCATTGTGTTCACTCCCCTCTGCCAGTTTGTTGTTGGTCTTAGCTGTACTGGGATTAGTCTCCAACTACTCTTCAGTCACTGTGCTTGTGGACGTACTGCTCTGGCTCCCCCCCTACACCCCCCCCCCCCCACCACCACACTAGTTTAAACCCTCCTGAGTAACAATAGCTAACCTGCCTGCCAGAAGATTGCTGCCAGTTCACGTCCATCCCGTCCTTCTTGTGTATTCCATACTGACCCAGGAGTCCCAATGACCCACATATCGGAGATTGCTGCCAGTTCAGATGCATCCAGTCCTTCTTGTTTATATCCTATCGATCCGGGATTCCCAATGATCCACATATTGCAAGTGCTGCCTACCCTACCAGCTCTTTGGCCATGTTTTTAGCTATACTGCCTTCCTATTCCTAACTTCACTGGCACGTGGCATAATCCAGTCTCTTCAACATTCAAAAATCCTTTCAGCATAACTCCGGCACGATCTTTACTTTGAAATGGATAGACTTGACAATAAAAACTTAGTGTGATCTCATTAACTATGAAAGTGGAGCACAACGAATCAGTCGCAATGACCATAGGATCTGATATCTATCACCTTCACCAAACCTGTGTGACAAGGTATACATATGGAGTATATGTTTGTAGATGGACGTGGATAAACAGAAATTAGTCCTAAAGTCCTGAACATGTCACAACAGATGGCTGTCATTCAGCCTGTTTACTCTGCTTTTCTGTTCAATTGGAGTTTAGCTATTCTGTTCCTTTTAATGGCTGGGGCTTTACCCCAAATCCCTAGCGTGTCAGAAAGTGCCCAGTGCCTTTGTGCGCCCCTTGCGTAGGGAGCATCCAGTGCCAGGCGATGGGGTGTGGGGAACCCCGGAATGGCTTGGTGAAAGGCTGCATGCAATAATGGATAGACTCAGGGCTCGAGAGAGACGGAGTAGGTAATCAGAGACATGCACTCACATCAGTAGCTGGGCAAGATTCCCATGTACTCGGGGAGCCCGAGCACCAGTGCCACTTTTACAATAAACCCGTCATATTTGCAGCAATTCTCCATCAAATACAAGAAAATATACTGCAGATGGCAGAAACCTGAAACAAACATAGAAACATACTGTGAAGAGAGAAACGAGTTAATTCTCCCAATGCAGACACGGGGAGATGGTAAAATAACTCCACAAACACAGGGTCCAGAGATTGGAATTATTCTTATTTGAATGAAAATAGTCTTATCAGTGATAGGCAACACGGTTTTGTGCAGAAAAGGTCATGTCTTACCAAATCAATAGATTTCTTTGAGGAAGTGACAAAGTTGATTGATGAAGGAGGCACTGTAGATGTCATGTACGTGGACTTCAGGAAGGCGTTTGGTATGTTTCCCCATGGTCGGGGTATGTCGAAAGTGAAGTCACATGGTGCGCGAGCTAGTGGATAAAGAACTGGCTGGGCAACAGGAGGCAGAGAATAGTAGGGGGAGGGAGTTTCTCAAAATGGAGAACTGTGACCAGTGGTTTATTTTAAGATGTTTCTGGAAAGATACATGAATGGGCTGGGAACAAAGGGATACAGATCCTTAGAAAATAGGCGACAGGTTTAGATAGAGGATTTGGATCGGCGCAGGCTCGGACCACCGAATGGCCTGTTTCTGTGCTGGAATGTTCTTTGTTATAAGATTAGCAATGACCCATCAGACCCCAGTAATGGTCTCCTCCAACCTCTTCCCTCAGACTAAAAGGTACGGAAGCTTGAAAACACTGAGCAGCTGGTTCAGGAACAGCTTCTTCCTGACTGTTATTAGACTGATGAGTGGACTCCCTAATCTCAGATAATGCTGATCTTGTTCCTGCTGATCTCGCCTAGCACACGCCCTGTGCATCGTAACCTGCATGGCTCTCAAACATATTTTATAGCCATTGTTCTGTACATCATTGTTTACTATGCTTTGTCTGCATTTCTTGGTAAAGGTCAAAGTAAATCCTCACTTCCCTTCCCCCAGTTACTACAGTGCTCACTTCCACCTGTCTCTGGTCCACAGCCCCAGAACCTCCCATTCACCACCCCCAGCACACTGTGACCCCATCCCCACTCCCTGTGTGCTTTGTATCTCACTATTTCTCTCACACTGTCTGTTTCCTAGTATTTTCCTTTTATCTGTCTTCTGTTTCTTTCCCATAACTTACTATCTCCCCTTCTCCCTGTTCTTGTGAAAGTTTGTTTCTTGTTTTGTTTCCTTTCTCTGTTTTACTGACTGTCCTTCTGTTTGCCTCGCTGTGTTCTCTCTCTCCTTCTACATGTCCATCTCTTTCTCTCTCGTTGTGATGGTGATGGCTTCTCTATTCTTTTGAAGCATGTGATGGCTCTTTGGTTGGATGTTGGCAATACAATAAATTCAATTATGTTTTGGTATCTTAAACATAATTTAAATTTATTGGTTAAATTTCAATTGTTGTCAAAACAGCAACCAGAATGTAGATATCCATTTAACAACCAATTCTTACATCTAAATATTTTGGAACTGCCTTCTCCCAGTGCTCTGCATACTGGCAACTGAAAGCATTCTATTCACGTGCATAATAGTGTGACGGTAACTGCTCTTCCCAGGACCATAAGAAACTACAGACGGTTTTGTGCACAGCCCATACTATCATGGAGGACAACCTTCCATCCATTTATACTTCTCTTTGTCAGCCAAAGTCTGGCAACATCAAATATCTCTCACAAACTGGTAATGATCTCCCACAACCTCTTCCAAAAGGGAGGAGATACAGAGACTTGAAAACATGGACCAGTATGCTCAGGAACACCTTCTTCCCTACCGTAATTAGACTGACGAATTGAAATCTCTAACTTTTCAAATAATATTAATCTTGCTAAATTCGATCTTGAATCGCACTGCTCCTGTGTTGCTGTCACCTTGTCCGCCTCACTCTGTGTAAGTGCCCTGTGAGGCTCAAGGTCTTCTCAAGGGCAATCAACAAAGTGAACTAATGCTGGCCCAGCCAGCGATACCTATATCCCATTAATAAATATAAGAACATGACGACACTCAGGGAACACAGACCGGTGGGATCAAATCGCTTTAAACATGATCTTAGATAGATAGAGATTGCCCTCGGTATCTGAAAGTAGAGTGTTCCTACAAAGCCTTTCATAAGCTGATATGGCATAAAGTGAGGTATCATTAATTTATGTGGGGAAAATTTACTTTTCTTGTTAAAAGTGAAAATCCTCTTCGGATTTCTTTTGTTTAGTGAAAACAGGACGTAATGGAGGTTTTTCGGAAAGGGAAATGGCAAAATGCGATTTTTTTAAAAGCGGGGTATACGTGTAGCAGCATGGGCGTGATATTCAGGAAGATTTGAAAAGTTAAAAATAAATGAGGTGATTCTCACATTTTATTTCCACCCCAGCTGATCATCATTCCCTTTGTTTGCTCTTTGTCTTCTATCTCTCTCTTTCTCTATCGATTCAACTCACTCCTCCTGCCCTTCAAAGCAGACTTCCCTGTCACCAGCATTGTTCACACTATTTTCCAGCTGCTTTCAGTTCAGAAAAGCTTCCCAGCACTTTCTGATCTTTTCCTTGCATTATTTATGCGATTTCAGATCTCCAGCATCTTTCAAATTTGTTTAACCTTCAAATTTGTTATTCCATGGGAAGTCGGCATCTCTGCCCAGGGCAACATTTGTTAAACATCACTAATTGTCCTGACTCTGACGACATTCCACAAGCCAATAGAAAGTCCAGCACATTGATATGGGTCTGAAGTCACACTTAACCCAGAACGGGTAGTAACATTAGATTTCTTTACCGAAGGTCATCAGTGAAACAGGAAAATGTTCAGACAAAATGTGGTTTTATAGTTGTTTTTCGTGAAATTCACTTTTATTCCAATTCTTATCATTTTTATTTAGTTCTGCCATCATACCCGGAATCTCTGCCCCTCCACAAAATAAAGAAACACAGTCAGGATGTTGTTACTGTGCTGCTCTCTCCTTCACGGGAACAAACCCCAGCCAACAGACTGTCACTGGGCACAATTGCCCTGAACTTAGACAGGAAGTGTGGACTTCTCTGAATGGTCCTGTCACTGCTCTAATAAAGAAACGTTGTACCTTCCATATAGAATATGCTTCAGTAATTAATTTATACAAATTGACAAACATCTTAATGCAGTTTTATTTGCTGTAATTTTTCACCTTTTTTCCCCTCAGCCCAAAAACAAAAGTGAACTTATTCATTAAGACTTATGAATTAATAAGTCAGACTTACCGAGTAGATCGGGCGGAATGGGGATAGTGGCTGTGGAGACTGCATGGGGAGTACAATGATATTCCCCAGTCATCATCTCTCTTAACGTCAGATAGAATTAAATATAGTTCACAACAAGGAACGAGCCAACGTTTGGGATATGTAATGCTCAATGACAATGTGAAGTGAACCGGATAATTGTAAATGTGATAAAGTGAACTATATTATATATACACACCATTTCATCATTGGGAATACAGATTGAGTAGTGTCACCGCATCTGAAGCATTAACTTTGATGTCTCTTCACAGATACGGCTAGACCTGCTGAGCTTTCCCTCCAACGTCTGTTTTTGTTTGAGATTGATCATGTTGTTCATATCTGGCAGGATGCTTACAATTAAAAGCAGATGCTAATAACAAAATGTACAGGGGTGTGGTGACAATACAAGAGAATGACTGTAGAAATATCGCTCATTCCAAACTGGAAAAGACAATGGGCTGAGTTTTCACCACCTTTGCTGTAATAATTCTATGTTATGCATTGAAAGCTTTTGGAGGTGGGGAGACAAGCTTGTTCAATGAAGGACACAAGTGTTCCATCATCAAAAATCTATTGCTATTATTTCATGAAGTTCAGCTGCCTCTAAAATGTATTGTCAAACAAAATAGATTTCCTGAGATTTACAAGATGTTGAGATTTTCTTTTTACTTTCGATCTTAAAGAAGAGACAGATTTCGGCTGTAATTCAGGTATCACAGACACACCAACAGTAATAGAAACATGAAAGTACCACATTGTCCAAACATTACCAAGGTCAACATGTAGACCTGTCAAGAAACATGCAATAAAGTGATAATGGAAACATGAAATGCAAACAGAAAATGCTGGATAAACAAAAAACGTGAGGATGTGTCTGCAGAGAGCAGCAGAATTAACATATGTAATATGATGTGACACTGTTCTGAAAAGTCCTATTAGAATCAAAGGTTATTTTTTTGCATCTCTGTTCAGATGTTGCCAGATTTACTGAGTTTCGCTCCAGCTCTTTTGATTTCTTTCTTCTTTCTGAACTGCAAGGATGGTGTAGGAGGGAGGGCTTCAGATATTTGGACAATTGGACTGCATTCTGGGGAAGGTGGGACCTGTATAAACAGGACGGGTTGCACCTGAACCAGAAGGGCACCAATATCCTGGGGGGTAGGTTTGCTAGCACTCTTCGGGGGGGTTTAAACTAATTTGGCAGGGGGATGGGATCCGGACTTGTAGTCCAGCAAGTAAGCTAGCTGTGTGTCAGGATGTCCAAGACTGTAGGGAGGCTGTGGAGAAGGTAGCACTGACAGGGACTACTTACGGACACAGAGATGGGCTCAAGTGCGTATACTTCAATGCAAGGAGTATCAGAAATAAGGTGGGTGAACTTAAGGCATAGATCGGTACCTGGGACTACGATGTTGTAGCCATCACGGAAACATGGATAGATGAGGGACAGGAATGGCTGTTGGAGGTTCCTGGTTACAGATGTTTCAGTAAGATTAGGGAGGGTGGTAAAAAAGGAGGGGGGGTGGCATTGCTAATTAGAAATGGTATAACGGCTGCAGAAAGGAAGTTTGAGGGAGATCTGCCTCTGGAGGTAGTATGGGCTGAAGTCAGAAATAGGAAAGGTGCAGTCACCTTGTTGGGTGTTTATTATAGGCCCCCCAATAGCAGCAAAGATGTGGAGAAACAGATTGGGAAACAGATTTTGGAAAGGTGCAGAAGCCACAGGGTCGTAGTCATGGGCGACTTCAACTTCCCAAATATTGATTGGAAGCTCTTTAGATCAAGTAGATTGGATGGGGCGGTGTTTGTGCAGTGTGTCCAGGAAGCTTTTCTAACGCAGTATGTAGATTGTCCAACCAGAGGGGAGGCCATATTGGATTTGGTACTCGGTAACGAACCGGGACAAGTGGTGGGCTTGTTAGTGGGTGAACATTTTGGTGATGGCGACCACAATTCTGTCACTTTCACCTTGGTTATGGAGAGGGATAGGTGCACACAACAAGGAAGTTTTTACAATTGGGGGAAGGGAAATTACGATGCTGTAAGACAGGATTTGAGGAGCATACGTTGGGAGCATAGGCTGTCAGGGAAGGATGTGGTGGAAATGTGGGACTTTTTCAAGGAGCAGATACGACGTGTCCTTGATATGTATGTACCGATCAGGCAGGAAAGAAATGGTCGTGTGAGGGAGCCTTGGTTGACGAGGGAGGTTGAATGTCTAGTAAAGAGGAAGAAGGAGGCTTACATAAGGTTGAGGAAACAAGGTTCAGACAGAGCAGTGGAGGGATACAGGATAGCCAGAAGGGACCTGAAGAAAGGGATTAGGAGAGCTAAGAGAGGGCATGAAAAATCCCTGGCGGATAGGATCAAGGATAACCCCAAGGCATTCTATGCGTATGTGAGAAACCTGAGAATGACGAGAACGAGGGTAGGTCCGATCAAGGACAGTGGTGGGAGACTGTGTATTGAGTCGGAAGAGATAGGAGAGGTCTTGAACAAGTACTTCTCTTCAGTATTTACGAACGAGAGGGACTGTATTGTTGAAGAGGAGAGTGTGAAACGGACTGATAAGCTAGAAGAGATATCTGTTAGGAAGGAAGATGTGTTGGACATTTTGAACAACTTGAGGATAGACAAGTCCCCCGGGCCTGACGGGATATATCCTAGGATTATGTGGGAAGCAAGAGAGGAAATTGCAGTACCGTTGGCAATGATCTTCTCGTCTTCACTGGCAACGGGGGTGGTACCAGGGGACTGGAGAGTAGCGAATGTTGTGCCCCTGTTCAAAAAAGGGAATAGGGATAACCCCGGGAATTACAGGCCAGTTAGTCTTACTTCTGTGGTAGGCAAAGTAATGGAAAGGGTACTGAGGGATAGGATTTACGAGTATCTGGAACGGCACTGCTTGATTAGGGACAGCCAGCACGGATTTGTGAAGGGTAGGTCTTGCCTTACAAGTCTTATTGAATTCTTCGAGGAGGTGACCAAGCATGTGGATGAGGGTAGAGCAGTGGATGTAGTGTACATGGATTTTAGTAAGGCATTTGATAAGGTTCCCCATGGTAGGCTTATGCGGAAAGTCAGGAGGCATGGGATAGAGGGAAATTTGGCCAATTGGATAGAAAACTGGCTAACCGGTCGAAGTCAGAGAGTGGTGGTAGATGGTAAATATTCAGCATGGAGTCCAGTTACAAGTGGAGTTCCGCAGGGATCAGTTCTGGGCCCTCTGCTGTTTGTAATTTTTATTAATGACTTAGATGAGGGAGTCGAAGGGTGGGTCAGTAAATTTGCAGATGATACAAAGATAGGTGGAGTTGTGGACAGTGAGGAGGGCTGTTGTCGGCTGCAGAGGGACTTAGATATGATGCAGAGCTGGGCTGAGGAGTGGCAGATGGAGTTCAACCCTGCCAAGTGTGAAGTTGTCCATTTTGGAAGAACAAATAAGAATGCGGAATACAGGGTTAATGGTAGGGTTCTTGGTCAGGTGGAGGAACAGAGGGATCTTGGGGTCTATGTACATAGATCTTTGAAGGTTGCCACTCAGGTGGATAGAGTTTGTAAGAAGGCCTATGGAGTATTATCGTTCATTAGCAGAGGGATTGAATTCAAGAGTCGTGAGGTGATGTTGCAGCTGTACAGGACTTTGGTTAGGCCACATTTGGAGTACTGTGTGCAGTTCTGGTCGCCTCACTTTAGGAAAGATGTGGAAGCTTTGGAGAGGGTGCAGAGAAGATTTACCAGGATGTTGCCTGGAATGGAGAGTAGGTCATACGAGGATAGGTTGAGAATTCTCGGCCTTTTCTCGTTGGAACGGCGAAGGATGAGGGGTGACTTGATTGAGGTTTATAAGATGATCAGAGGAATAGATAGAGTAGACAGTCAGAAACTTTTTCCACGGGTACAACAGAGTGTTACAAGGGGACATAAATTTAAGGTGAAGGGTGGAAGGTATAGGGGAGATGTCAGGGGTGGGTTCTTCACCCAGAGAGTGGTGGGGGCATGGAATGCGCTGCCCGTGGGAGTGGTAGAGTCAGATTCATTGGCGACCTTTAAGCGGCATTTGGATAGGTACATGGATGGGTGCTTAATCTAGGATAGAAGTTCGGCACAACATCGTGGGCCGAAGGGCCTGTTCTGTGCTGTATTGTTCTATGTTCTATGTTCTAACTGTGACAAAGTGTCTGATCTGAATGATAGCAGCAAAGCTGTTATCTTAGTTGAATCTCGAGTAATTTGTTATTGATTTTAAATGAGAAATTACAAAGTTCCTATGTTTGACAGGGCTCTAAATATCGATGACGTATTGCATTGTGAGACCTGGCGATGAAAATGTTGAAACAAAACTGAAGTTGGTGTAAACGCTCAGCAGGTCTGGCATCATCTGTGCAAAGAAATCAGAGTTAACGTTTCAGGTCCAGTGCCCCTTCCTCAGAACTGATGGTAACACGGAAAATGTTGGTTTCTATGCAGAAGAGACTGGATAGCTCTTAATGGAGAATCTTAGTAGCTAACAATAGGGTGTGAGTAATGGAAGGCTATGTGAAAACTCGGCCTGGTGTATGGATAGGGGGCTAGGACATTGGGGATTTCAGGCCCAAAAATTATTGAACTTGATTTTGAGTCTAAAGGACTGCAGAGTCCGCACATGGAAAATGAAGTGTAGTTCTTTTAGCTTGCGTTGAATTTGCCTGGAACACTGCAGCAAGCCTGACACAGCGATATTGGTCAGGGAACAGGATGGTCTGTTAAACTGGCAGGCAACTGAAAGCTCAGAGTCATCTGCAGCGGTCCAACTTGGATGTTCTGTGAAGCGGTCACCCAGTCTACCCTTCATTTCCCCAATGTAGAGGAGACCACATTGTGAGCAGCGCATGAGGTAGACTGGATTGTGGGAAATGTTGGTAAGGTGCTGCTTCACCTCGAAGGTATAGTTGGGTCCTTTGATACTGATGAGGAGGGAGGTAAATGGGCGGCACGGTGGCACAGTGGTTAGCACTGCTGCCTCACAGCACCAGAGACCCGGGTTCAATTCCCGCCTCAGGCGACTGACTGTGTGGAGTTTGCACGTTCTCCCCGTGTCTGCGTGGGTTTCCTCCGGGTGCTCCGGTTTCCTCCCACAGTCCAAAGATGTGCAGGTCAGGTGAATTGGCCATGCTAAATTGCCCGTAGTGTTAGGTAAGGGGTCGATGTCGATGTCGATGTCGATGTCGATGTCGATGTCGATGTCGATGTCGATGTCGATGTCGATGTCGATGTCGATGTCGATGTCGATGTCGATGTCGATGTCGATGTCGATGTCGATGTCGATGTCGATGTCGATGTCGATGTCGATGTCTGCGTGGGTTACGCTTCGGCGGGGCGGTGTGGACTTGGGCCTGTTTCCACACTGTAAGTAATCTAATCTAAATGGGAATGTATCATACCTCCGGCAGGGGAAAGTGAGGTGGACCTGTGGTGGGAGTGAATAAAGAGTAGACCAGTGTATCCTGGAGGGAATAATCCCTCTAGAAGGTGGACAAGGGAGGAGAGGTGCATATGTGCAGGTGGGGCATCTCGCTGAAGGTGGGGGAAATGTGGGCTGATGATCCTCTGCATGTGAATGCTGCTGGGATAGTAGGCAAGTGCAAGGGAAGCTCCGTTGCGAGAGGGAAGGGGAGGGGCAGGTTAGAAGTGCAGGAGATGGATCAGACTCAGTTGAGGACCCTGTTGACAACGGTGATGGGGAATCCCTTGGTTGAGGAACAAGGTGGACATTTCAAAGGCTTCCTTGTTGAATTTAGTATCATCAGAAGCAATGCGGTGGAGACGGAGGAACTGGGGGAATGGAATTGACTCTATGCAGGAAACCAGGTGTGAGGATGTATACTCCAGGAACCTGTGGGAGTCGGTGGGTTAATACTGGATATCAGTTGCCTGGCTATCCCCAGAAATGGAAGCAAAAATGTTGAGGAAAGGAAGTAAGGAGCCAGAGATCGACCAGGTGAAAGTGATGGAGAGTTTCAAATTCCAAGTGAAATCGGTGAACTTTTCCAATTCCGGACAAGAGAGAGATGCAGCAGCGATGATATCATCTGTGTATCGGACAAAGATTTGTGGATGGGTGCTGGAGTAGAACTGGAACAGGGAATGGTCGCTGTCCCTCAGGAAGAAACAGGCATAACTGGGGCCCAAGTGTGTATCCGTGCACTTCCGCCGTGTGGCAGGAGCAGGCTGAAGCAATGGGTCTGCCTGGGCTGTTCTGTTTGTGAACTTTTGAGAGGAGATAGAAGCGAGCTCTGCTATCAGAGGATTATCAGCTCGGGGGCAGTTAGGGGCGTGGGGCGAGTGGGGCAGAAATCTCCAGATGAAATGTGGTCAGTTATCATAGTTGATACAATTGCCAGATGTGCCATGGTAGGGTCATGGTCTAGGGGGAGATTAGAGGCAGTACCTGAGAGTGGGCGTTCAACCTTTGCAATGTCGAGGTCAGTCCACCAGACTATAGCAGCACCACCCTTGTCAGCACAGGCTGAATAACACAGTCAGAGTTGGACCTAAGCACATGGAGTATAGGCTGTTCGGACATTGATAGTATGGATTTGGTGAGCCAAGTGCAGAGAAATTACGACAACCAATGTCAAGTTGAGATTTCTCAACGAACCGATTTAGTTCAGGTCAAGGCCAGAGGGAGGAGTCCAGCTGGAGGGAGAGTGTTGGAGCTGGGTAACGGCGTATTTGGAACAGGGAGAGGAATATTGCTGAAAGAAATGGGCACTGAGGCGAACGCAGCGGAAGAGCTCAACTAAATGTCATGCCTAAAATTCCTTAAAGTGGGGCACAGAGAGGTAATGTTCAGATATTTGCTGAGTACAGAACATTCAGCATCAGAGAGTGGAAGTTAAGGAGGGACGGTGAATAAACGATAGGAGGTGGAGTTGGGGGAGGGCATGGAGTCAGTGGGCAGGTATGAGAGGGGAGGAAGGTTCCAGAGGGTCAAGGGCATCTCTACCTTGTTGCAAATTGTGTGCCCAGTGCATCTGTTTAGCATGACGAATGAGCCGGTGAATAAATTAGAATTGTAGAGTCGTGCAGTCTTTAGACAATATAATGCGATTCTGCTGGACAGAGAAAACGTTGATCTCAGTGGTACTGATATTGCACGATCAGACCTCAGAAAGTAAATGATTGACTATAATTGGGAAGGTGTACTTATTGTAACATCCTTATTTCAATTGAGTGACACTCAAGCAGCAAGGTCTTATTTTTTTCAGAGACTTTAGACCAAACTTTAAAATATAATAAGTCTTGATGTTATTAACAAGAAAAAATTATCAATGGTTTTGGAAGGCACTCGCAAGGGCAGAGTTTATTTGGCATTCCCAATAGCTCTGGGGAAGGTGTTATTGTTTAGTGAGGAAATTACCAGCGCAAAATTTCCTGCGATTCCCAGTGACCACAGTTTACTCAGGATCTCTGATGTCACAGGAGTCAAATACTACTTTAATGCAATGCAAGTTACTCTGATCTCACCTCAACTGATATTGGAAGATCAGTTAAATGAATAAAGAATAAAAGGCCAGTACACAGCCTGTTAGAACAATGTGCTCACTCTACTCACAATGTTTAAGGTAAAACTGATGCATGGATTTCTGACTGTGAGGAGAGGTTTGTCCTATTTGTGATGAGGCTGTTTGGTTAAGCGATGTGATCGAGAGACAGAAAGACACTCCACTCTGTACCATGGGGAACAAAACCACCCTGTTTACGGTGCATCAGACAGTGACAGAAACAACTATTGTCAGTTCCTATTGGACATTGATCATCTCAATCTCATCATTCACTGATGCTCAATAGCAGCCCAGAAGCCAGCAGCTCCCATCATCCCAGTTGGAAAGCAAAATGGGGAAGGAATAGCCAGAGAAAGTGGGAGTAACTGGGGAATTGGTGTAACTTACAGGGGAGTGGCAGAAGAAGAGTGTGAAGGGAGATCATCAGTGGAAGAGAATGTAGCAGCAGGAGGGGCAGTGCAAGGGAAGTAGGACTGTAAGAAAAGAGTAGGACAGAGGAGGAAGAAAGGCAGATGAAGTTTTAGTGACAGGGAAAAGCTTGCTTTTGAGGAAGTGAGATTGGATGAGAAAACATCACTGTACAAGAAAATCGGGATCTGGTTTCCATTCAAAATTAAGAAAGGATTTCTTGTACTTTCTCTTCTATCACTTGATTCTTGTTCAGGTTGTACATGTACTATATATTTCTATATCTCCATCAAGTACAGACGATATGTTTCTTTCTCCGCTACGGTGGTGTTTCAATATTTTTGATTTTATTTTTACAGTATATATTTGCTTCCAATTCAAGGTGGATATGAGAATATGATTTGATCTTCTGCAGTTTGCCCATAATATAGAATTTATTTGAATATTTATCCTCATCACACTCGCTGATTAAAACAAACAATGAATGAGTGCATGTCCATCCTGCAGATGAAAAATTTCTTCAGCTCTGGCTATTGCAGGGAATGTTACAAAGAACAGTGCCACACAAAATGCTAATGTTCTACCGCAAAATGCCAAATCCTAGTTTACCCTAAATTATTTACAATGTTTATAAACAAAACATGCAGAGGGGCGGAGTGTAAAAGGTGAATTCAACTCTGTGTCGAAAATGTTAATTGTGGATCCCTCATAAAATGCGTTAACTACATCACTCATAAATTCACCAAAATAGGAAAAGCAAGAGACTGTAATTGTCCAATCATCATCTAAATAACATTTGGCGAACAGGAAGGAAATCACGGCTTGTTTGTGATATTCAGAAATGACGATTGTGAGAATGTGGAGGTGGGGAGCAGTGAAATGATGATCAATGTTGTGGATGACACAAAGATGGGCTGGGGGTGGATCACAGTCAGGAGGGAAGGGTTAGGCTACAGGAGGACAGAAACAGATTATTCAGATAGCCAGATCAATGGCCTGATGAAATTTAACACCGATAAATTGGGAAGATGCAAGTCAGAAGTAACAAGACAAGTGAGTACTCAAAAGTGAGTATGAAAGAGGAGGGCTAAATTTGCTCCTTTTTTCTTTGCAACAGGGAAAGTTAAGGAGGGAATATGGTACAGGTGTACAAGAGCAAATGGGGTATGGAGGGGATGAAGAGACAGCAGCTGCTTTCCTTCGTCAAAGGATCAAAAACAAAGAGACACACTTTTAAAGTGAATGTCAGGGGATTGAGAGAGGATTTGCGGAATGTGTTTCGAACTGAGAGGATGGTATGAATCTGGAATGCTTTGTCTCGATGGGTAGTTGAGGCAGGTAACCTCACAAACGGTTAAAATGTCTTTGGATATGCATTTGCTGGCACAGACGTGATAGGTCTGTTTTACATTGCATGATTCTTTGCAGTGGCAGCCATGAACACTCTGGTATATTCTGAAACAATTAACAATGGCAGTTGCTGCTTTGTTCCTTTGACTGTACTCAGTAAGTGGTTATATTACAAACCAGCATCATCTCATGCATCTTCAGCACTCACTCAACCAAAGGCAGCCCAGCCATCTCTGGGACCATCCAGTGGAATTCATATTCTCAGTGGATGCTGTCCAACAACAACACTGACACTATTCGAGCTGTATGCAACCATTAGTAAAGCTACAGCCATAATATGAAGACAGCTTTTCCTCCATTATAATACAGACCTCTAGCAATAAGGGTGTTCTTTATCTGAAGCATAATAAATTCTTTCCCAGGTATTCACTTTTACAAGCAGCAAGTTTTCCTGTATTTTGCTGCCAGTTGTTTATCGTGGAATTTCCCAGCCCAACCTCTTTCCCATTTAACATTTTCTTGTGCACTGTCTCCCTGATCCCACACACCTCACTCCCTCACATCCCCCACACTCTCCATCCTTACTTGTTAATCTCTGAAAAACCTGCGCCTCCTCTCTATAATTTATTCCAACTCCCAACTCACTGTTTTGATTCCTTCTCTCGGCATGGTCATTAGACTGGCCGTGCCTGATGTCCTATTCACCTAACCTTCTGCTCAGTTCCTGATATTCTGCTTTGGTTCTCACTCTCCTGGTTTATTCAAATCCATCTGACTTGTACTAGAAAACATCCCCACAAGGATGATGGTGCTTGTACAGTTAAGATACAATCTGTCTTTTTTGTACAGGTCCCCACCTGTCCTGGAAGAGATCCCAATGATACAACAATCTGGAACTCTCACCCCTGAACTAGATTTTTAACAACATGTTAAGCTTTAGTGTCTTCCTCATCCTTCTCTCTTTTCCACATGGCACGGGGAGTAATCCAGGGATTACAGAGGATTATTCTTTCTCTTTCTCGCTCGCTGTCTCTCTCTCTCTCTCATATACACACACACATTCAAACACACACAGAAAGACACTATATTACTTTGCAAAAGAATGCAAATAACCTTAAAATAATCGGAATGACAAGTGGAATGAAGTATTTAGTTAAAGGGAGGATGAGAGAAATTGTGCTTCTTCTGGATGTCAGTTTGCTCGCTGAGTTGGAGAGTTCATTTTCAGATGGTTCATCACTGTACTAGGGAACATTATCAGTGAGCCTTCGGTGAAGTGCTGGTATTATGTCCCATTTGCTATTTATGTGTTTAGGTTTCCTTGAGTCAGTGATGTAATTTCCAGTATTGGTGATTTTATGTCCAGTTCTTTTTGTCAGAGAGTGTTCGATGGAATCAAAATCGATATGTTTGTTGATAGAGTTCAGGTTGGAATGCTATTTTTCTAGGAATTCTCGTGCGTGTCTCTGTTTGGCTTGTCCTAGATGGATATGCAGACCCAGTCTAAATCGTGTCCTTCCTCATCTATAAGTAAGGATACCAGTGATAGTGGGTCATGTCTTTTTCTTCTGGCCAGTTGTTGTTCATGTATCCAGGTGGCTAGTTTTCTGACTGTTTTTCCGATGTAGTGCTTGTAACAGTTCTTGCAAGGATTATTTTTGCTTGAGCAGAACAGACAAATATGTGAACTTATTGCAGTGCTCAAAACTATGAAAAAACGTTGTAGAGTAAAACAGGAATACTCTGTTTCCGTTAGTTGGCATTACAGCATCAAGGAGTTCTAATTTCAAGCTTGTCAGCAAAAGAGCCAGGAATGAGATAAGGAAACACTTCTTTATTGAGAGAGTTGTTAGGATTTGGAATGGAACTGCCTGGGAGAGTTGTGAATGAACATTAAATAATAGAACTAGATATGCATTTGGAAATATGAATTTAACAGGCTGCAGAGATAGGGCTGGCAAATGGGAGGGGCTTGCGAGACATTCCTGGAACTGATGCACACAGTGGCCAATGGCCTCCTCCTGTACTTTAAGGTTTTGCACTCTATCATGTGTCTGATGCAAATAAAAGTCAGGATCCGATTATTTCCCATTGTAAATACTCACGAATATCTGATTCTGTAGTGCAGCATAAGCATTTAAAATGCAACTACTGCAAGGTCAGCTTCAGTAAATAATCTAATTATTACTCAGAATATGAATATTTGAAATGTTGAATTCCAATTACGAAAACAAATCTGTCATTGCTTTGGCACAAATCTCTTTGAAAAGGTTTGACTTTTCACTTACAGGATAATATGCTCATCGTTTTTGTTCACTGTCTGCATTTCAAATTAAATGACATTCTTTCTAAAAGTTAAACGTTTTCAAATTGTCGTTCACTAAAATTTGATAGCACAAATCATTTAGTTAGTTTAATATTCACAGAGCATTTTGAACTATAGCCATTTTTAATTCGCTGACAAATAGCTGAAGCTTGTACATTTTAGTGAGAAATTGAACTGATTGATATATATAAATATATAAGAATGCTAATTCTATTTGATTATTCAATCGTTAGCTCACCCTGAACATGTAATCACTCAGAAGCCAACCACTTTCAAAATGTTGGAGTGACAATGCATTGTTTTGAATCCTGACATTGTGTGTGTAATTCTGATCACCAAAAGAGTTACATCCATGTTGTTTGTTTGATACAAAATAAAATGTACATTCTTTATTTCTGTGTTAGAAAATCTTGACAGGAGTTTATAGTTTTGTTCCATAAATATAGAATCAGCCTAATTCTTTTCAGAGATTATAGTTCAGGCGAATAATGATAGTTGACGTCTTATTTTTGCGCAATTCACGAAACATAGCAAACATCTGATTAATACATGGGTCACCCAACAGATTGTATCTGAAGAAAACAGCAGCAAATGATAAGTCAAGAATTACGTTAATAACTGAACTTGGTGGAGCCTGTCTGGTGTAGGACACGTCACATATTGCACTGGCAGTCAGGTGAATGGAACAATGAACAACATAACTGGAAGTTTTGGGCTAACGCCCCTCCCCAGCTTCCTAATCTCACTCAGATCACTCCCTCACACATTCAACAATTGAAAAGAATCCAGAGGCTGGGTGAAACATAAAACACAAAACAGTACAGCTTAGTGCAAACCCTTCAAGCCTTCTTGTCCTGCCGAATGTTTATCCTACTCGAAGTTCAGACTAACTGATATACCCTTCATTTTACTATCATTCATGTGTCTATCCAATAGTCACTTAACTATCCGTTATGCAGCTGACTCCACTAACGCTGCTGGCAGTGCATTCCAAGCACCCACCACTCTCTGTTTAAAGAACCTACCTCTGACATCTCCTCAAACCTTCTTCTAATCATACTAAACTTATGCCCGCTCGAGATAGCCATTTCCACCCTGCGAAAAAGTCTCTGGCTATGAACTCTGCCTATATCTCTCATCATCTTATACACGTCTATGAAGTCAACTCCCATTCTTTATTGCTCCAAGGAGGAAAGCCCTAGCTCCCTCAACGCTTCTTTGTAAGACATGCCATCCAGTCTCGGAAGCATCCTGGTAAATCTCCCCGGCACCCTCTCCGAAGTCTCAACATCTTTCAGTAATGAGGCGACTAGAACTGAATACAATATTCCACGTGTAGTCCCAAGAGAGATTCTTGGCCCTGCAGCGTAACCTTGCGGCTCTTAAACGCAATCCCTGGCTAATGAAAACACCAGACATCTTAACAACCTTATCAGCTTGGGTGACAACATTGAGCATCCTATGATATGGACCACACGATCCCTATGGTCCTCCAGTCTACCAATAATTCTGCCTTTAAACCTGTATGCTGCATTCGAATTCGACCTTAAAAAATGAATCGCTTTACACTTATCCAAGTTGAACTCCATCTTCCATTTACCAGCTAATCCTGTCAATGTCCAATTACAACCTAAGACAGCCCTTAACAATATCCATAACTCTACCATCTTTATTACATTGTAAAACTTACTAAAGCACCCTTTCACTTTATCATCCATGTCATTTGTAAAAATCACAAAGAACAGCAGACCCAGAACCGATTCCTGAAGAACGCTACTGGTCACCAACCTCCAGGATGAATCCTTTCCATGTTCTACCACCATCAGTCTTCTACAGGTCAGACAATTTGTATCCACACACACAGGTTTCCGTTTCCTTGTACCCCATGCCTCCTTACTTTCTGAATGGGCCGATCTTATGGGAACTTTATCAACCACCTTGCTAAAATCCATGTACATCACATCCACTGCTCTACCTTCATCAATGTGGTTGATCCCATCCTGAAAGAATTCAATAAGTTCCTTGAGGCATGATTGTCCCTCAAAACGCCATGCTGACTATCTCTAATCAAACTATCACTTTCCAAGTAATCATAAATTCTGTTTCTCAGAATCCTCTCCAATACTTTTCCCAATACAGAAGTAAGACGGACTGGCCAGTATTTCGCAGGATTATCCCTATTGCCTTTCTTGAACAAGGGAATAACTTCTGCCACCCTCCAATCATCAGGCAATACTTCAGTGGACAGTGGGGACGCAAGGATCATCTCCAAAGGCGCAGCAATCTCTTCCCTCACTTCCTCTGGTAACCTCGGGTGCCTCCTGCCTGGTCCAGGGGACTTATCTATCCTTATGTTTGTACTTCAATCAGTCTGTACTCACCTTACTATGTCTACCCCCTGTCCAAACAACTGATTGACTGCTTTCCATTTCAGGGCTACATACAGTGCTGCCCTCCTGAGCAAGTAACTTTCCAAATTTCCCATGGAATGGAAAAAATGTGAATGCACCAATGTCTTCCTGATGAAGGGACTGTGCTCAAAGTTTTCACTCTCCTGCTCCTCGGATGCTGCCTGACTCGCTGAGCTTTACCAGCACCATACTTTTCGACTCTGATCTCCAGCATCTGCAGTCCTCACTTTTTCCATTACTGAGGGCTGACCCCTCTGCACACGAAGCAAAGTAAGGTATTTGGAGCTGACTGTTCAGTTCTGGAACGTTGCATTTGATTAACACATAAATTAAAAAAGAAATTACAATTCAACAATTATTCATTCAGTCCCAGAGTTACAGTTTTAGTTCATGGAAAGGCAGTTTGATAACAAACAGTAAATGAATGAAGAACTGCAAGGTACAGAGTATTCCGTGTGCTATATTCCAGGCTGGATGTCGTTTACCTTAATGTTGGGAATATTATCGGACCGACAGGTGTGACAAGGGAATGAGATGACATTTTTGCACTGTGACATTTTTGCCATCACAGAGATGTGTTTGAGGGTGGTCAGGGCTGACAACACAATATTCTGTGGTACAAGAACTATGGACAGCACAGGAGAAGGGTAAAAGAGAAGGTGGCGTTGCCTTATTAATTATGGAGTCAATGACGGCAGTTAGCTAGCATCATATCTTGGAAGGGTATTAAAATGACGCTTTGTGCGTTGAGGTTAGGATTAAAACGATGGCAGATGCACTGCTGGGGATATATTATCGACTCTCAGATAAAAGAAAATACAGCAGCAGATATATAAACAATTCACTGAGGTGTGTAAAAACAATAATAGGATTATTATATTTAGACATTTCAATTCCAAATATTCATTAGGACTGTGATTGTTTTTAAAGAGGAGAAGATGACTTGACATTTATTCCAGAGAGACTCTTATATCAACATGGAGCAGATACAACGATGGGCGGAGCAGTGCATAGGCGTGACTGTGGGGAGCGAAGCCAGTCAGGTGCCAGGCAGGTTTGGGAGAGCATTGCAGGACCAGTGACCGTGACTCAAGCATTTTTAGCTTGTTAAGGAAAAGACCAAAAGAAAATGGTTTGAAAATTAAAGGTAAATTGGATGATGGAGGCAGGTCTGACCAAGAGAAAGACAGCATCTGGCCACAGTACAGTTGCTTCTGTGTGAAACTGTAACAGAACAGCGTATAGGTGGGGGGTGGTGGGGATCACATGCTCACAATGGAATTGATGAGAGCGTCACCACAACATGTTACACCAAAGATGAAATATAGAAAATCCAGCCCAGAGAGTCTGGGATATCTACATATATTCAGAATGGAATTAACAATGAAAGAGAAGCTTAAAACAGGCATAAAGGGAACAGGTAAATTGTGGTCCCAGAAGAGGAGAGAACGTGAAGGTCTAAACTCAAGAAAGTAAGTAAAAGAGCAAAAAGAGGGTGGGGGTGCAGCGGTGATAAAAATATTAGTGGGCAGTATTTTCAAGAATCCAAAGACATTTTATCGGTTTATTAAGGGTAAGAGGGTAACAAGAGAAAGAACAGAGAGTATTAGGATCCGAGGAGGCAGCATGTGCACAGAGCCAGAGAATATGTCAAAGACGTACTACATATTGGTCTTCACTTTGGAGGAGCAGTTACTGTATTCAATGTCTGTTCCTGACAGTGTGACCTTGCGCAAATTGACACAGAAGCTGAGGAAGAATTGGAAGTTGGTGTATGATAAAATGTGGCCAAATCCCTTGATCCGGATGAACTGGATCTTCGACTGATGTGGAAGATGAGGGAGGAGATTATAGGTTCTTAAACGTTGTGTTGCTTTTTTTTTTGTTTTGCCTCTGGCCACAAAGTTGGTATGATCGAACATGATAACATCTAATGTAGGTTCAACTTCCACACAGAAATCTAGAAAAAAAGCCATGGGATTAAAGACCACCAAGTCTCACCTCAGTGGGAGGGAAACAATTGTAGAAAATTGAGATAGCTGTTGAGGAATGATCACTAAATATGTTCAAGGCTGCGATGGACAGAGTTTTAAACAAGGGTTACAGGGAAAATGCTGGAAAATGGAATTGAAGGTTATCAGAATAAATGTACCTTAATTGAAAGGAAAAACAGAGTCAGCGAGCGGATGGGCATTATATCGCTCATATGTCTAATGGTAAACCTTTTCAAATGGCCTGTATTCACTGTAACACCAGCATCTCTCCCTCCAGAATGAGACACAGTTTGGAAAGCAATCAATAGATTCAAGGAATTCACAAATGCAGTACTAATAGACAGAAAAGATCAGAGGACTGCGACAACGTGGATTGGCTGTCAGGGTGAATATTTGCATCAGCGCAGTCACCACAACGAGGAGGAAAACCTCAGCAAGACACTCTCCAAGTCCAAGTATGGGTCTGGTGTCAAGGGGTGCTTAAGTCCCAAACAATGCGTCACTGCAGTGTTTCCCTCCTTCCCTAACCAAAACTAAATGTGGAGTGGTCTATTGACGTGCTGTTAGTGGCAAAATAGGTAGTAATGCTTTGGTTCCAGAGGCTTTGGTGAGCAGAGGCTCAGCAAAAGGTACAGGTTAGCTCACATAAAGTCTTTTTAATGTTAGATTGACAACAGTTGAGATGGCAATTAGGGCAGTTGCACGTTCCACCTGCGGGATGTGGGAGCTCAGGGAGATTTCCTTTGTCCCTGATGACTACACGCGTGGGCAGTGCAACCAGCTGCAGTTCCTGGGAGACAGTGTTCATGATCTGGAGTTGGCTGTTCTCCGGATCATCCAGATACAGAGCACTTAAGAGGTAAGAGCTTTAGTGAGGTGGTCACACCCAAGTCCCCCCCTTAGCCGTGTTTCTTTAAAGACTGTCATATCACAGTCCCATGTAAAGACCTAATTCATGAGTTCGTCATCGTTACCTGTCAGCCGTGTTGCATTTAAATAAACGCAATTTAATCCAACAGGTGTTCCTTGCTTCCTGTCGTGTTCCAGGCAGAGAGTAGCTGGACGACAACCAGGAATGGGGAAGGGAGTAGGCAGAGAGTGCAGGAATCCCCTGTGGCATTCCTCTCGAAAACAAGTATACCATTTTTGATACTGACATTGTGGTGTTGGGAAATGGGTGTTAGGAAATGACCGTTTAGGGGAAAGCAGCAGTAGCCAGCATAGTTGCATTACGACTGGGTCTGGGGAGCAATGGGAAAGGATAAAGGTAAACAGGGTCTTAGAAATGAGAGATTCTGTGGCCTCAAACGGCAAACCAGGATGGTGTGTTGCTTCTCAGTTGTCAGTGTCCAGGATGTCTCTGAGTGTCTGCTGGAGTTGGGGGGCGTGGGGGGTGGTGTGAACTGTTAGAAGTCATTGTGCACGTTGGCACAAATGACACAGGTAGACATAGGAATGTGGTCCTTCAGAGGGATTCCTGAGAGCTCGAAGAAAAGTTAAAAAACAGGACCTTGACAGTCACCTGATGACTTCCATTGTCATGAGCGAGTGTAGGTAAGAACAGGGAGATATGGCGGATACGTATGTGACTAAAGAATTGGTGCAGGGGGTAGGATTCATATTTTTTGATCATTAGGAGCTTTTCTGTGACAGAGTTGACCTGTTCAAGAGGGACTGGTGGGACATGCACTGGACGGGGGACCAATATCTTGGCAGCCAGTTTTGCTCGTGCGACAAGGGAGTGTTTAAACGAGATTGGCAGGAGGTGGGACCCTCGAGAGCAGGGAGGCAAGTGTGAGGCTGGAAGGAAATACAGTATTCAGAAATAGTACGTTGAGGAGACAGACCAGACTGGAACACGATAGGGAGCAAGGAATGCCTGTTGATTAAATTGCATTTATTTCAATGTGAAAGGGCTGACAGGTAAGGCCAATGAATTCAGGATGTGGATAGATACTCGGCACTGGATAGTCTAGCTATTACAGAAACATGGCTGAGGGATGGGTAGGACTGACCTTTAATGTAAACGGATAAATGCATTAGGAGGGACAGAGATGGTGGAAAGTGGGAGGTGAGTAGCATTTCTAATCAAGGGGTGTAGAAAGCACTGATCAGAGATAAAATAACTGATGAATCATCCAGTCAGGCTTTGTGGGTGGAACTAAGAAATAAGAAGCGGATGGTGACTTTATTGGGGTTGTAATATAGGCCCCCAAACTGTCGACAGGAATTACAGTAACAACACTATCTAGCGAGTTTGGGGAGACTTGCAGGGAACATTCAGGTTGTCATAATAGGGGTTTTAATTTTTATAACACAGACTGGAACTGCCAGAGAATTAAGGGATTTGATGGGATGTGTCAGGAAAGTTTCCTCCAGCAGTATATAGAGGGTCCTAATCGGGAAGGGGCAATATTTGACCTACTCTTACGAAATATTTCAGGATAGGTGAGTGAGGTGACAGTAGATGTGCACTTTGGGACCAGTGACCATAGTTCTGTTAATTTGCAAAAAGTTATGGAGAGGGAAGAAATTGGTCCATAGATTCAAGTTCGAAATTGGGGCAAGGTTAATTTTGATAGACTCAGACAGGCGTTTGCAGGAGTTGATCAGAGTAGTCTGTTTGCAAGCAAAGGGACCTCCAGCAAGCGGGAGCTTAAGATCTATATGTTCCTGTGAGGATGAAAGGAACGTTGACAGGAATGAGGAACACTGGATAACAAGAAATGTTAAGGCTTTGACCAAACAAATTGTGGAGTCGTGGCTCAGGTAGAGGCAGCTTGGATCACGGAAATCCCTGGAGGTTTACAGGGGATATCGGAGTTTACTGAAGAAGGAAATTAGGAGTGCGAAAAGGGGGTATGAGATAACCTTGACTGAGAAGATCAGGGTGAATCAAAAGAGGCACTTTAAGTATATTAAAGGAAAATCATTAACTAAAGAGAGAATAAGACCCCTCAAAGACCAAAGTGGACATGCATGTGTAGTACCATAAGAGATAGGCGATGTCCTCAACAAATATCTCTCCTCTATATTTACAGTGGAGAAAGATATGAATATATGTGAATTTGGGGAAATTAGTGGTGATATCTTAGAGACAGTCTGTATCACAGTAGAGGTGGTAATTGATGTACTAGAATCTTTGAAGTTGGAGAAATCTCATGGTCCTTACCAGATATATCCAAGAACACTGAAAGGGGCTAGAGAAGAATTTGCGGGGGCCGTGGCTGATAATTTTGATCATCACTTATCACAGATGAGATCCCAGAAGACTGAAGGATAGCAAATGTGCACTTAATCAAGAAGGACTGAAAAAATTAAGCATGGGAAATACAGACCAGTCAGCTTAACATCTGTGGTAGGTAAATTACTTGAGAAGATTCTGAAGGATAAGATGTACATGCATTCGGAAAACAGTTTGATTAGGAATAGTAAGCATGGCTTTTTGAGTGGAAGTTCATGCCTGAAGAATTTGTTAATTCTCTTTGATGACATGACCAGGAAGGTTGACTAGGGCGGGCCAGTAGACGTCCAAATGTGAGGTGCTGGACAAGAACAGCAGATCAGGCAGCATTGGAGGGGAAGGAAAATCGATGTTTTGGCATATGCCTATCATCAGGAATGTCCAAGATTTCGATACTCCTGCTTCTTGAATGCTGCCTGACCAGCTAGGCACTTCCAGTGCCACACTTTGCAACTCTGATCTCCAGCATCTGCAGTGTTCACTTTCTCCAAGGGTGGTAGATCTGGACTATATGGATTTCAGTTACACCAGAACAGGATGAGGCTTTTCAGCCCCTGGAGTATGATATACAGTTACAGGAGGAGGCCAATCAGCCCTCAAGTCAATAGAACTAGACCCATTCTGGATCATGCAGCAACATGATCAGGCTATTCAGCTACTTGAAGTCAATAACACAGGAAATGGAAGAGGCAACAAAATGACTGGCCTATGGGGTACACTGGAATAACACCAGGCTATATAGCCTGTAAAGCCTTCAATAAGGTCAGGGCTGATCTCTCCCGGCATTAATTTCTCTTCTCTGCCCAATTCTTTGTAGCCCTAACTCCCTGATGTGTCAAGATCCATTAACACCATTCTGCTCCCCAAACTTTCAGAGATGTAGCTGTCTGAGATAGAGAGGCCAGAATAGTCACTACCCTCTGAGAGAAGGAAACAGTCCCCACGGATCTACCTTGACCTTTGACATGAACAAAAGATATGAGCACAGTATCAGAGTGACTGGCCCTGACATCACGGCAGGGCGTGACTGAGGAATGTGTCAAGGAAACTGAATAACATTGAACCTAATGTGAATCAGTTGTAAACTACCAAGTGGTTGGGCCATTCAGGACACCATGTGGCTGGTGCAGATCAATCCTCTCAGTCCCTAGATATCTATGTTGGCGATCTTCAAGGTAGCTTCCTCGGCACAAACATCTTCAGCTGGTTCATCAACGTCTTACCCTCCATCATTAGATCAGAAGTGAGGAAGCTCAGAAAATATCACATAAAACATGAAAACCTGGTCAACGTTCAAGCTCATGCTGTTAACGTCTAGGTAACATTAATGTAACAGTACTACTGGACCCTGAACATTTCCAAAGAACTAAAAAAAGAGCAGCTCATTCTGTATCTCAATCTGGTGTCACAGAAATGTGAGAGCACCATTCAGCCCATTGAAGCTATTGGATAAGAAGAGGCACATACCATTTACTATCTCTTACCTATTGCACAAGAAGAGTTTTTAAAAAACTACAAATGTTGGAATGCAGGAGACTGGAAGAACGCAATAGGCCAGGCAGCATCAGGAGAAGAAGTCCACTCCTTGGGCATAAGCTTTCTTCATGACTGGGGTGGGGGTAACGGTGTGTACAGATAAATAGTCGAGGTGCAAGAGTAGGAGGAGGCGGTGTGGTGAGGTGGGAAACACAGGTAGAGGGTACCACCGGGTTGGTCAATGGGAGGAATGAATCCAGTTGACAGCTGGAAGATTGGTTGATGAGAGGAAAGGAAGGAGGAGAGGCTGGGAAGGGAGTCGGGGTATTGGAAGGGAGGTTATTAGAAATTGGAAAACTCAATGTTGAGTCTCCCGGGCTGTAGGCTGCACCGGTGGAATATTCAATGTTCCTCCAGATGTGCTTTGGTTCGTTGTGGCAATGGAGGAGGTCAAGGATGACCATGTCGGAAATGGAGTGGGAGGGGGAATTGAAATCGGACGTGATTGGGAGGTCAAATCAGCCCTTACAGGCCCAGCTGAGATGCTCAGCAAAGCATTCCATTTAGTTTACATTTGGTCTCCCTGATATAGAGAAGACCACATCAGTAGCACCAGATACAGTTAACGAGGTTGGATCCCATCACCTGACACATCTTCCACAAGGACCAATCACTTCACTAATTTTGGTTCGTGCCACACTCCCCACCAAACCCGCCAATCCTCACTGGCAACTGACCCTGCAGATGAAAATAATGCATCACCTGCTGGAACACCACCTCCCTCATCTCATCCAAGGCCCCAAACAGTCCTTCCATGTTAATCATAGGTCACATGCCTCTCCTTCAACCTAGATTACTCCATCAGGTGCACCTGATGTGGTCTTCTCTACATCGGGGAGAGCAACGTAAACTAAGGGCTCATTTCGCCGAGAATCACGACAGGGCCCACAGCGGCCGACCTGAACTCCCAGGCACCACCCATTTCAATTCCGCTTCCCAATTCCTTTCCAAAGTGACCTCCTTGGCCTCCTCTGTTGCCACAGTGAGTCAGACCGCAAATTGGATGAACAACATCTTACCTTCTGCCTGGTTAGCCTACAACCTGGAGGACTCAACATTGGGTTCTCCAATTTGGAATAACCTTCCCAACCATGGCCCTACTCCCTTTCCAGTCCCGCCTTCTACCTTCCATTGAACCAAATGACCCCACCTTCTAGCTCCCAACCGGATTCATCCCTCCCATCGACCAACCAGGTTGCACCCACCACTTGTGTCCACCTTTCTGCTACCTCACCATCCTGCTGCTCTCCCCACTCCAACCACTCAATCCCCTCTTTATCTGCAGTTCCCCCTACCCCCACTCGCAGTCCTTAAGAACGGGTATATTTGAAGTGTTGACTTCTCCACCTCCTGATGCGGCCTGGCTTGCTGTTTCTTCCAGCCTCCTGTTTGTTTAATGTTACACAGGAAGATAAGGAATCTAGTCAGCACAACACGCAGGTAAGCAGCTGCCACGCGTCACCCAACAGTGGACCTCTTCCCTGGAACGAGGAAGAGGACATTCAGCCACCCGAGACATTGACAAATGAACAGAAGAAGCCATTCAGCCCGTCCAAACAGTTACACTGAAACTGGAGGATGTAATTGATGCTGCAACACTACAAACTAATGAAGCAGAGGCTGCACAGACAGATTGCTCCATGTTGTGCCTCCTGGCTCCTTTGCTAATGTTTCACACGTGTTACATTAACATGGTTTGCTGATGGTAAGGAGGCACACCGGATGGTTTGTGGCACATCTCAAGGAGGCATCTTCCATCTCCGAGAAGACAGGGCTAGTCTTCTGTATGGATGTCAGAAGCCTTTGAGAATGACCAACCCTGTCAGAATGTGGCTGCTGAGAAGTTTGTGAACAACATGATGCTCAGTGCAGGGTCTCACTCCAACCTTGCGTTGAGACGGAGAGAGTTTGGTCAGAGCCTGGAACTGTCTCTCAACAACATGGGGGCTCCACAGGGACATGTAAACGATCACAGAGTCATAGAGTTCAACGTGCCCTTTAGCCCAAACTGGACCATTCAGACTAAAATGTCCATCCATGCTAACTCCATTTTCCTGTACTTGGCCCATGTCCTTCTTAACATTCCCTATCATATATTTGTCCAAATGAGAAAACATAAATTGCGGGAAACACGTAATATTTCATGGTGTCAATGCTTAGTTTTGAAAATAATGAATATTGGTCCATAACACTCAAGTTTTATTGCAATCACATTTTATTCTTTTTTCGCATTACAGATTAAACACTCATTTCCTTCACACTCTCCTTGTGGTACCTTCAACGCAGGGATTACTCTGGCGCATTGACTGTATTCTGTCTCATTGTGGCAAGGAGATCATTCCTCATAAAGGAGAGAAAATCTGTTCACAGCGTCCCAAGTACTGTTTCAATATCACTTTACAAATTCAGTAAGGTGTCTTCATACTTATACTTCCATCATTTTGCAATGAAGGACACTATACATTTACTACTGCTCCGTATGAATTCTATCAGTGGCTCATGACCAAGGACACCCACCTCCTTTTCACCAAGAACACTTGCCATCATGTCACCTTCACATAAATACAAACTGGGAAGGATGGTATGTTTTGCCAAATCATTTTGTTGCCTTGAAAAACGCCATGCTTTAAGCACAGACACGCCAACAACAACACCACTATTGCCATTGGAGATGGTTGCAGATGCTGCGGAGGTGATGGCCTAGCTGTATTTTCTCTGGAATAATAACCCAGAGACTCAGGTGATAACCGAGACCCCGGTTTCGAATCCCACCACGGCAAATGTTGGAATTTGCATTCAATAAAATATCAGGAATTGAGAATCTAATGAAACCATTGTGTTTGTCCTACCTGGAACACCAATGCACTTCAGAGTAGGAAATGTACTGTCTTCACCCGGTCGGACTTACATGCAACTCCAGACCACAGCACTGTGGTTAACACACAGCTGTAGTTTGAAATGGCCAAGCCAGCCGCTCCGTTATATCACTCACTAAAATTTTCAAAGAAATGAAACCGGGCGGACCTCAACACTGACTACTTACAGCCCACAGGCTGCAGTGGGTCAGGGAGGCGGCTCACCAACACCTTCTCAAGGACAATCAGGAAAGGAATTAATTACTGGCCCAACATCCCATTACTGAATAAAGGAAGATGATGACACTCAAGGAAGAGAGACAAAGGGACATAGCTCACTTCAAACTGGGACTTTGATGTACACCTCACATGGGCATGCATTTCAGTAATATGGGAACATGAGAAAAATAAATAAGATTAGTCTGGACTATTATTTCGACTCCAGCTAATCATCAACAGTCCCTCTGTTTGTTTCTTTCTCTCTACCTCTCTCTTTCTCTATCTATTCCACTCACTCCTTCTCCCTTTCACAACAGCCATCCCTGTCATCAACATCAAACACACTATTTCCCAGCTGCATTCAGTCTGATATATGGTGATTGGACGCAAAACTTCACTTCTATTTTTCTCTAGACCTGAGGCTGCCAAATCTGTTCAGTTTCTCTGGCATTTACTCGTTCCTTTTGTTTCTGATCTCTAGAGGCATTTTTTTCCTCTACCTTTCATGGGATGTCTGCATCACTGACAGGGCAGCATTTGTGGACCTCACTAAATGCCTTTTACTGTGAGGCCATTCCTTAAGGTATTGGGTCTGACGTCAGTCTTAATTCAGGCCAGGCAATAATGTGAGATTTAATCACCAAAGGACAACAGTGAAATAGATAAACTTATTGACAAAGTGCTGGTGGGATTATACTAGTAAAATTCACTTTTATTTCCAGTTCCTGTCATTTGCATTTAAGTTCTGTCATCATCTGTGATAGGATTTGAAACAGTGTCCACAGTGTAGTTACCTGGGCCACTGAATTACGTGGCCATCGACATTACTACTCTGACACCGTGTCCCTGTCATGAATTTACTTTACAGACAAGAACAAGATTTTGATGGAAACATTTGTAACGGAAAGAGTGATTAGAAGAGAACAGGAACCATAAAGTCTAACTTTTACCAAGGTATAGATAATGGTTTATTTAGCACTCACACTGACGTCAAGATGGGGTCTGGCGATACCATGGAGCTGGGAGTGGGTAGCTTTGGTGATGGAGAGAATACCAAGACATAAATCAATTCGGGAAAAATAGGGACTTTGTGATTGTGAACAGTCTTGTTTTCAGATGTTTATGTGTGCGAGTGTGTGGGTGGTTCTGAAATTTGTGGGTAATGAATGCATTTGCATTTGAAACTGAAGACAATAGTTTCAGTATTTACTAAATATAGATAACAGAAATAGCACAGAAGTTCACCATGGGATTAATAAATCGACAGTGATGGGGAGACTTACCAGGAACACCAACAATAGCCAGCATGGGATAGTAACCAGCCTGAATAATCAGCAGTACACCTAATATCCGATCTGGTAATATGTGCCAATACCAGGAAAGATACAAAAGACCCCAGGATAAACTCCTGTCCATTGTTGCGTCATTCCAGTCGACTGTTCTCAGATTCTGATCCATTGTTGGCATATTCCAGTCTAATGCTCTCAGATTCTGATCCATTGTTGGCATATTCCAGTCTAATGCTCTCAGATTCTGATCCACTGTTGAAACATTCCATCTACTGTTCTCAGATTCTGGCCCATTGTTGGAACTTTCCAGTCTATGGTTCTCAGATTCTGATCTCTCCTTTCCCTGTCGCTGCAACTGCTGATCCTTGTCAGTGTTGCTGGTGATACATCTGCATCAATAATGGCATAAAGCATTGGAGGAAGCCCCGTACAAATAGAAGAGGAAAACCATCCAGTGACATAATTAGGATCCATGGAGAGTGACATCAATCACAGTCATTGAACAAACAGACCCAGATTACTCCTTTTGGAATACGACCTTCAGTTCAAAATAACAACTGGATTGAATTGAATGTTGACATCGCTGGCTAATGGTCACATCTCCCATTTCCATTTGCTCTCGTGAAGTTAATTGTGAGGGAGAATTATTGACGTTTTCTTATCGCGGGTTAGATGATTCTGCTGTGTTATTCATTTGCAATGCTGTAACCACCTGAACGCTCCACCATGACCATCCACAAAAAAAAATCACAATCTAGATGTGGTTTCCATGCTGGTCTCTCCTTGACTAGAACAGGCGCCAAGCAACAGATTCTCAGTGGATATATTTGCCCTGACCATAAACAGGAAGTGTGGATATGTCTGGACATTCCACTCGTGACAATGCTGAATCTTCAACACACAATATGATTGAGCACTGTTTTATGTAAACTAACAAACACCTTAATACATTATATTGGCTTCAAAGCGGTAAGACTTACAGTTTTGGAATTCAGTCCAAAGCCAAATGTGGCATGTTCTCACAAAGCCAGTCCTTTTACAGGGTTATGTTGTCCTTGGTTCTTTTGAAAGAGGGTCTAAAGGACCCAAGATTCCAATATGTCAGAATTTTGAAAGGTTCTTTGGGGTCCTTTTGTTAATACCTAACAGATAATGCCTCATCCAAGAAGCCTTTCAAGTCTCTAAAAAGTACCCTGTATAATCAGGAGGACCTGTCCAGCTCCCTAGGTGGACAGGTTGGATCAGTTCAGGGGTTTGTTGAGTCAGGGTCACTGGACGCTCTCTGCCTCCTTCTGCCCTTCCGACATTATAACCTGTAAGCAGTTGTGTCAGTTTTATTCTTGGTGCTAAGGGGTTTTGTTTATTGGGATTGTTGCAAGTATTTTGGAACAGCATCTTTAAATCGGGATAGCCTGTCAGGTTCGGATACGATACGTTATTCAGGTATTCTATTTTCGGTTCCTTATGTTTAATTTGGGAATTTGGCAAATAAATGTCATTTGTTGAAAACTCGGCAGTCTGACCAGCTAATTCTCTCTGGGAATATCAGCTATACACGAACCTTCAACAAGTAGCAAATTTATCGTCCGGCTACCTGCTTAAAATGTTTTGAGGGTTCGGGTCTGGTCCATAACAGATTAGGGGCCTTCGCGGAATTTAGACAGCGAGTGGCAGGTGATATTGTCTCTTACTTCGTGTGTTGATTAGGTGAGTAAACAGACCTTCAGATAGCAATGGTTCCTGCAGGAACAAAGCTTGTTTTGGAGGTGGAGAAAGTGACCTTGGGGGTTTTACAAAATGCACATAAGTCCAAGCCACAGGAATTAGTAGACAAAGGGAGTAAAAGCTACCGTCTGGTGTGAGGAAAGATGAGATGAATGCAGCAGTAGCTCAGCATTCCAATTTGCTGCAAACTCCATCAGGATCTGTGGAGATGACTAAACTTCAATCGCAAAAGAGGCAGCTTGAGTTGGAAGCAGAGGTGAAGCAGTTTGAGCTACGACTAAAATCAGAAGAGGAAGAAAGATAACGAATAGTTTTAACAGAGGAAAGAGAAAAAAAATAGCTCCAGCAGGAGAGAAAGAAAAAGAGGGAGCATTTGAGCTTCCGAGGTGGACACTTAGAATGGAAAGTCAGCTGAAAAGGATGAGGATGAAGGCTGAAGGTCAGCTTAGCGAGGTACAGAGTGAAGATGGGTAAACCCGTGGTGAGTCCAAAGCCTGGTGAGAAACGTGTTTCAGTATATTCACAGCTTGCCTAGATTAATGAGGAGGAAAGTGGCTAAAGAATTTCAGTGGGCAGTGATCATGTAGGTTTTGTTGACCCAGACAAAACAGGTAGGTAGAGCTAGTGAGGTATGTGCAACACTATCAGAGGAGGGATCCGGGGAGTATGAGGAGGGGAAAATGTACATATGAGCACGTGCCAAAAGCCTACAGACAACGTGAGGAATTTAAGGAAGGATCCTGTTCGAACCCATATTGAGTTTGAAAGAATCAAACAAAGTAATTTTTATGGATGGATAAGAGCTTTAAAAAGAGAGCAAACCTACAATGCTCTGAGAGAGACAATTACTTTGAAGGGGTTTAAGCATTCACATAGTGCAAACTCATTTGGAAGATACTAGAGTAATAAAGGCAAGACTGGCAGCTGAAGTGGCTGATGATTATGACTAGTGATTATTGTTATAAAACTTGTTTTGGCTTCCAGAGTCAATTTCAGTCCATGATGGATAAAAATTGGGGCAAAGAGAAATCCCCACGTAGAAAGGGAGACGTAGATCTCGGTGAAGGCAATACTTGAAGGAGGCAGAGAAGATTTTTTTAAAATCTCCGGTGTTTTCATTGCAACAAATTAGGGCACATGAAATCACTGTTTTGGTGGATTCAGAAAAAAAACACAGACGTAGGAAAAAGGAATAAATCTGGGAGTTTTTATGGAGCGGTAACAGAATGCACAGTGGAAACTAGAAAGCTGCATCAGAGTGTATAATCTGATTGGAGGTTTGTTACGGAGGGAGTACCAGATCTGCTTATAAAATATACCTGCAAAGGGAAAGTTTATTCACATAGGGCAGTTAAAGAGGATGCAATATTAAGAGACACAGGATCCTCTGTGAATAGAAAAGGAGATATGTACTCCTGAAGGAATATTTCCAGACAAGGTACAGCGAAAGGCAATTCACCATGAGTTAAAAGGTGCAAAATCATGTAAAGTGAGCATAGCGTGTCCAGAAAAGTGTGGGGAAATTGCGGTAGAGGTATTGGACAAGCTCTCAGCTCCAGGAATACAACTTGTCCTTGCGGAAAATATAGCTGATTCATTGGTAGGATTACTGCTACTCTCGTTGGAAAGCCAGTGGATATGCAGGCAACTGAATCAATGTAGGAGTCTTATCCTTGAAATTTTCCTGATTGTGGGTAACAAAGTCCCAATGTCACGAGTCGAAACAGAAAATACCAAAAATGTAAAGATAAGGAAGCTGAAGTGGCATGAACAGATACTTTGTTCCATCAGAAAGTTGAGACAAAACAGGAGCAAATAGGTGATCATGTAAATATTTTTTGCTCAGCTAAACTAACTGAGTCACAGCAGAAAGATAAAAGTTTAAAGCAGTTGTATCAAAAAGCACATATGTTAGGAATTTTGAATGTATCCCTGAGCTTTATTACCTTAAAAATGATGTCCAAATGAGGAAATGGAGACTATCATATATTCAAGGAGATGAGAAATGGGAAGAGATTCATCAAATCATATTGCCAATAGGTTACAGAAAGGAGGTGGTGCGAATGGTGCATCAGTTCGGAGTGATGAAAAAACAGACTGAATACAGAGACATTTTACTGGCCTGGACTGCAACAGGATGTAGTTGAATTTTTCCAGATGCGTCATACATGTCAGGTAATTGGAAAAACACAAGCGATAATAAAACCTACACCTTTCTTAACTATTCCGGCATTTGAGGAACCTTTTACAAGAGTCTTAAATGATTGGCTAGTCCCAGACCACAATCAAAAGATTGGGCATCAGTATTTTTTTAACAATAATGGATGCATCGACTAGATTTCCAGAGGCCATCCCAAGGTGCAGTATCACAGCTAAAAGAATTGTAAAGGAATTAGTCTTTTTTTAAAAATAGATACGGACTACCAATGAAGATACAGTGAGATCAAGGTTCAAAGTTCACATCTAATTAATCACGATAATGTCTTAGGAATGAAGCAATTCAAATCTACTTCAAACCATCCACAATTGCAGGGAGCACTAAAAAGGTGACATTAAACATTAAATACCATGTTGAGGGCTTATAATCAGGATTATCCAGATGATTACGGTGAGGGAATTCCATTTCCACTTTTTGTGATCAGGGACCGTGTCTTCAGAATCCTTAAGGGGGAGGGTGTGCAGCCAGAAGTCGTGGTACACATTGGCACCAACGACATAGGTAGGAAGAGGGGCGGGGAGGTCATTCAAGAGCTCAAGGAGTTAGGCTGGAAGCTAAAAGCTAGGACAGACAGAGTCGTCATCTCTGGGTTGTTGCCGGTGCCACGTGACAGAGAGGCAAAGAATAGGGAGAGAGTGCAGTTGAACACGTGGCTGCAAGGATGGTGTAGGAGGGAGGGCTTCAGATATTTGGACAATTGGACTGCATTCTGGGGAAGGTGGGACCTGTATAAACAGGACGGGTTGCACCTGAACCAGAAGGGCACCAATATCCTGGGGGGTAGGTTTGCTAGCACTCTTCGGGGGGGTTTAAACTAATTTGGCAGGGGGATGGGATCCGGACTTGTAGTCCAGCAAGTAAGCTAGCTGTGTGTCAGGATGTCCAAGACTGTAGGGAGGCTGTGGAGAAGGTAGCACTGACAGGGACTACTTACGGACACAGAGATGGGCTCAAGTGCGTATACTTCAATGCAAGGAGTATCAGAAATAAGGTGGGTGAACTTAAGGCATGGATCGGTACCTGGGACTACGATGTTGTAGCCATCACGGAAACATGGATAGATGAGGGACAGGAATGGCTGTTGGAGGTTCCTGGTTACAGATGTTTCAGTAAGATTAGGGAGGGTGGTAAAAAAGGAGGGGGGGTGGCATTGCTAATTAGAAATGGTATAACGGCTGCAGAAAGGAAGTTTGAGGGAGATCTGCCTCTGGAGGTAGTATGGGCTGAAGTCAGAAATAGGAAAAGTGCAGTCACCTTGTTGGGTGTTTATTATAGGCCCCCCAATAGCAGCAAAGATGTGGAGAAACAGATTGGGAAACAGATTTTGGAAAGGTGCAGAAGCCACAGGGTCGTAGTCATGGGCGACTTCAACTTCCCAAATATTGATTGGAAGCTCTTTAGATCAAGTAGATTGGATGGGGCGGTGTTTGTGCAGTGTGTCCAGGAAGCTTTTCTAACGCAGTATGTAGATTGTCCAACCAGAGGGGAGGCCATATTGGATTTGGTACTCGGTAACGAACCGGGACAAGTGGTGGGCTTGTTAGTGGGTGAACATTTTGGTGATGGCGACCACAATTCTGTCACTTTCACCTTGGTTATGGAGAGGGATAGGTGCACACAACAAGGAAGTTTTTACAATTGGGGGAAGGGAAATTACGATGCTGTAAGACAGGATTTGAGGAGCATACGTTGGGAGCATAGGCTGTCAGGGAAGGATGTGGTGGAAATGTGGGACTTTTTCAAGGAGCAGATACGACGTGTCCTTGATATGTATGTACCGATCAGGCAGGAAAGAAATGGTCGTGTGAGGGAGCCTTGGTTGACGAGGGAGGTTGAATGTCTAGTAAAGAGGAAGAAGGAGGCTTACATAAGGTTGAGGAAACAAGGTTCAGACAGAGCAGTGGAGGGATACAGGATAGCCAGAAGGGACCTGAAGAAAGGGATTAGGAGAGCTAAGAGAGGGCATGAAAAATCCCTGGCGGATAGGATCAAGGATAACCCCAAGGCATTCTATGCGTATGTGAGAAACCTGAGAATGACGAGAACGAGGGTAGGTCCGATCAAGGACAGTGGTGGGAGACTGTGTATTGAGTCGGAAGAGATAGGAGAGGTCTTGAACAAGTACTTCTCTTCAGTATTTACGAACGAGAGGGACTGTATTGTTGAAGAGGAGAGTGTGAAACGGACTGATAAGCTAGAAGAGATATCTGTTAGGAAGGAAGATGTGTTGGACATTTTGAACAACTTGAGGATAGACAAGTCCCCCGGGCCTGACGGGATATATCCTAGGATTATGTGGGAAGCAAGAGAGGAAATTGCAGTACCGTTGGCAATGATCTTCTCGTCTTCACTGGCAACGGGGGTGGTACCAGGGGACTGGAGAGTAGCGAATGTTGTGCCCCTGTTCAAAAAAGGGAATAGGGATAACCCCGGGAATTACAGGCCAGTTAGTCTTACTTCTGTGGTAGGCAAAGTAATGGAAAGGGTACTGAGGGATAGGATTTACGAGTATCTGGAACGGCACTGCTTGATTAGGGACAGCCAGCACGGATTTGTGAAGGGTAGGTCTTGCCTTACAAGTCTTATTGAATTCTTCGAGGAGGTGACCAAGCATGTGGATGAGGGTAGAGCAGTGGATGTAGTGTACATGGATTTTAGTAAGGCATTTGATAAGGTTCCCCATGGTGGGCTTATGCGGAAAGTCAGGAGGCATGGGATAGAGGGAAATTTGGCCAATTGGATAGAAAACTGGCTAACCGGTCGAAGTCAGAGAGTGGTAGTAGATGGTAAATATTCAGCATGGAGTCCAGTTACAAGTGGAGTTCCGCAGGGATCAGTTCTGGGTCCTCTGCTGTTTGTAATTTTTATTAATGACTTAGATGAGGGAGTCGAAGGGTGGGTCAGTAAATTTGCAGATGATACAAAGATAGGTGGAGTTGTGGACAGTGAGGAGGGCTGTTGTCGGCTGCAGAGGGACTTAGATATGATGCAGAGCTGGGCTGAGGAGAGGCAGATGGAGTTCAACCCTGCCAAGTGTGAAGTTGTCCATTTTGGAAGAACAAATAAGAATGCGGAATACAGGGTTAATGGTAGGGTTCTTGGTCAGGTGGAGGAACAGAGGGATCTTGGGGTCTATGTACATAGATCTTTGAAGGTTGCCACTCAGGTGGATAGAGTTTGTAAGAAGGCCTATGGAGTATTATCGTTCATTAGCAGAGGGATTGAATTCAAGAGTCGTGAGGTGATGTTGCAGCTGTACAGGACTTTGGTTAGGCCACATTTGGAGTACTGTGTGCAGTTCTGGTCGCCTCACTTTAGGAAAGATGTGGAAGCTTTGGAGAGGGTGCAGAGAAGATTTACCAGAATGTTGCCTGGAATGGAGAATAGGTCGTACGAGGATAGGTTGAGAGTGTTAGGCCTTTTCTCATTGGAATGGCGAAGGATGAGGGGTGACTTGATCGAGGTTTATAAGATGATCAGAGGAATAGATAGAGTAGACAGTCAGAAACCTTTTCCGTGGGTACAACAGAGTGTTACAAGGGGACATAAATTTAAGGTGAAGGATGGAAGGTATGGGGGGGATGTCAGGGGTATGCTCTTTACCCAGAGAGTGGTGGGGGCATGGAATGCGCTGCCTGTCGGATTGGCAGAGTCAGAATCATTGGTGACCTTTAAGTGGCAATTGGATAGGTACATGATTGGGTGCTTAAGCTATAATAAATGTTCGGCACAACATCGTGGGCTGAACAGTCTGTTCTGTGCTGCATTGTTCTATGTTCTATGCTCTAGTCCACAAGCTGGACAGACATCACTTGAAGTAGATGGGTTTGAATGTCCTGGGTAGGACATTTTCTGGTGGTATTCAAATAAACTAGCTCAGCAGGGGAATGGTCTCATGAGGTGTCTTTCGAGTGCACATGAGGATGAGAGTAGGCAGGGCATGGAGAGGAATTCACGGTGACAATAATGTGCTGACTGACAGCAACCTGATTAAAAGTGTGTCGACTTCAAAGCTGGGACAATCCAAAATCAGGTGTGCAAACTTGCAGCATGGAAAGGTAACTGGGACTTCGAAGTTGTGGCTATTTCGGGGACATGGATAGACAGGGTCAGGAATGGGAGGCACAGCTTTCAGGATTTGAAATCTTCAATGAGAACAGGGGAGGTGTTTAAATTTGGGGAGGTGTGGCATTGTTAGTCAAGGACAACATAACGGTAGCTGAAAGTAATCTTGACAAGAATAAGTCTAATGAGGTGGTATGGGATAAGGTAAGGAACAGGACAGACGAGGCCACACCGCTGGAAGATTTCTTTGGAACTCCACAGACTTCCAGAGAGGAGGTGGAGTAGTTGGGCTAAACTATTCTGGATAGGAGTGAAAGGAACTGTTTGGTCATTCTGGGGACAATAACGTCTTCAGATTGAATGGAAATGCTATACCTCTGGTACGTCGGATGGATCGGTTTTCGTCTCATGTGTGGAGGAGGGTTTCCTGACACAGTATTTCAAAGAACTGTCAAGAGGGGCGGCTACACTGGATCTGGTGATTAATTATGTACCAGACCAGATGTTTAAGTTAGAGTTAGGCGAGCACTTTGGAGATAATGACCATAATTCAATTGTGCTTAGTGTATCAACAGAAAGCGATAGGTACATACCACAGGGCAAGTGTAATAGATGAGGGAAGGGCAACTATAATGCGATTAGGTAAGACTTCGGATGCATAGAATGGAGTAGCAAAAGTCAGGGGATGGGACAGTCGAAATGAGGCGCTGGTTCAAGAAACGTGTATTATATGTCCTTGATAGTTATGCACCTATAAGGCAGGGAGAAAGTGATAATGTATAGGAACCGTTGCTTACTGAATAAATTACATCTCTTGTTCAGCGGAAGGAGGCTTATGTGACGTTGAGATGAGATGGTTCAGATGAGGCGATGGAGAGTTACAGATTGGCTTATAAGTATTTAAAGACAGATAAGAGGAACAATGAGATCAGGTGAGCAGTCTTTCTCAGGTACAATAACGTAGATCCCGAAAGCTTTCCATTGGTATGTAGTAATAAAAGGATTACTAGGGTAGTGATAGGGCCATTCAAAGACAGAATTGAGAAGTTTTGTGTGAACACTTTGGAGACTGGAGACGTGCTAAGTGAACATTCCCCAACTGTTTTCACTCAGGAAAAAGGAGAATATTGTAATGGAGAAAAGTGTGATGTGGGATATTAGACTAGAAAGGATCGAGTTGAGTAAGGAGAAGGTGTTATCATTTCTAGAAGTAGTGGAACTAGACAAATCCCCTGGGCCAGATGGGATTGATCTGAAGATTCTGAGAGAAGCTGGGGAGACGTTGCAGCCTTTAACGTTGCTCTTTGAGCAGTCATTGATTATATTCTTAGTACGAGATTAGTGGAGAATTGCCAACATTGTGCTCTTGTTCAAAAAGGCATTAGAGATGACCCAGGTAATTAAAGACCAGTGAGCCTTATAACTGTTGTAGGGAAAAAAATTTGGAAATGATTATAAGAGATAGGATTTATAATCATCTTGCAAGCAATAAGTTGATTGCAGACAGTCAACATGGTATTGTCAAGGGCAAGTCCTTTCTCACAAAACTCATTGAGTATTTGGAGAATGTGACAAAGCATGTGGATGAGGATAGAGCAGTTGAAGTCGTGTACATGGACTTCAGTAAAGCTTTTGATAACGTTCCACATTGTAGGCTGTTGAAGTAAATACAGGGTCGCTTTTGGGACCACTGCTGTTTGTCATTTTTATAATGACTTGGGCGCAGGCATAGGTGGATGGGTTAGTAAGATTGCAAATGACGGTAAAGTCAGTGGAGTCGTGGACAGTGTGGAAGATGGTTGCAAGTTGCAGGGGGACTTGGATAAACTGTAGAATTAGTCTGAGAGGTGCAATTCGAGTTCAATGCAGCTAAATTTGAAGTGATTCACTTTGGAAAAACTAACAAGAAAGCTGAAAACTGGATCAATGGGAATATTCTTGGCAGTGTGAATGGGCACAGTGATCTTGGAGTCCATGCACATATATTCCTGAAAGTTGCCACCAAGATTGATAGTACTGTCAAGATGGCATATGTTGTGTTCGGTTTTATTACTAGAGGGATTGATTTCCAGAGCCATAATGTCGTGCTAGAACTATGCAAAACACTAGTGCAGCTGTACTTGGAACATTGTGTACAATTCTGTTCGCCGCATTACCAGAAGGATATGGAAGCATTGCAAAATGTGCAGAGGAGGTTTGCCAGGGTGTTGCGTGGTTTGAAGGGAAGGTCTCATGAGGAAAGGTTGAGAGATTGTGTTCTGTTCTCATGGGAAAGAAGAAGGCTAAAATGGATTTGATTGAGACATACAAGATTATCAGGGGACGATATAGGATAGACAGTGAAAGTAGTTTTCCGAGGATGATGTCATCAGACTGTATGAGGGTGAATAACTGCAAATTGAGGCTGATAGATTTAAGACAGATGTCAGACGCAGGCTCTTAACTCTGAGAGTGCAGGACTTGGAATGCCCTGCCTGCCACAGTAGTTTATTCAGCCACATTACGTAAATTTAAGTAATCCTTGGGTAAGCACATGGATGATGATGAGACTGTGTAGGGGACTGAGGTTAGATTAGTTCAAAGGTCGGTGCAACATTGAGGACCGAAGCGCGTGTTCTGCGCTGCATTGTGTTCTATGTTCGATGACATGAATGTCGGTGGAGTCGTGAACAGTGTGGAAGAATGATGCAGGTTGCTGGGGGACTTGGATAAACTGCAGATTTGGACTTAAAGGTGGCAAATGGAGTTCAATGCAGATAGATCTGAGTGCCCACTTTGGGAAGAATAACAGGAAGGCAGAATATTGGGTCAATGAAAATATTCTTGGGAGTGTTGGTGTACATAGATCCCTGAAACTTGGCATACAGGCCGATAGTGCTGATAAGAAGGCATGCAATTTATCAGGTATTATTGGTTCAAGGATTGAGTTACGGAGCCATAATGTCATTCTGCAACTCTACAAAACGCTAATGCGGCCACACTTGGAATATTGTGTATACTTCTGACCCCCCACTACAGGAAGGATGTGGAAGCATTTGCAAATGTGCAGAGGAGATTTCCTAGGACATTGCCTGATCTGGAGGGAAGGTATTATGGGGAAAGGCTGAGAGACTTGAATGTGTTCTCACTGGAGCGAAGAAGGCTCAGAGGGAATTTGTTGGAGGCATACAAGATGACCTGAGGATAAAGGAGGAAACAAAGTGATAGACTTTTTTATGAGAACGATGACGTCAGCTAGTACGAGAGGGCACAGTTGCAAATTGACCGGTGATAGACGTCATGCAGTTGTCAGCTGCAAGTTCATTACTCAGAGAGTGGTAAGTGCATGGAATGACCTGCCTGCTAATGTAGTCAACTCAGCCACATTAGGGGCATTTCGGCAATCCTTGGATAAGCATATCGACGATGCTGGGATAGTGTAGGCGGATGAGCATGGATCAGTTCACAAGTCAGTGCAACATTGAGGGCCGGAAGGGCTTGTTCTGCACTGGACTGTTCTATTTGCTATTTTAATCACACAGGGAGCAAGTACCTCAGACGTGTTCAGCTGAAGGCCTGAGACACCTTCAGTACTACCCTCTGCTTCCCTCTATCTGCCTCACTCACAGTCACACCCTTCTGTCCCTGACCACTGACTGATTTGAAACAGTTAATCTACGGAATGTGACTGTCTCCTCTGCAAGAAAAACTGTCTATCTCAGATTTAAAGATATCAAATCATTCACTTTACACTGCTGAATCTCCAAAAGAGCTCCAAACATCTGACAAACTCAGTGTGTCGAAGTCATTCTGAACATGCACCTTGAGTGGTCTAATACTCATTCTTACGAAAGGAACCAGAGTAAGTCACTTATATTTTGGTGTACAGCTTAATGTGCTGACGAAATGCACCATAGATCTGAGGTGCAAAAAGGTTCTGTAAGATTCTGAAGCCTGGGTGTCAGCAATTTTCAGCTTCAGACTGCAGTTACTGAAATAGCAATTCTCCTCTATCAGCTTTACTGTTCCAAAATACAGGCTGAGACTTCTATTGTGGAGAGATGGCGACAGCTTGATCCCAGTCCCAGCAAACTCATCCATGTCACCAGGAAACGACCTTTTCTGTGATTACATTCAAAGCATTTCTGCAATTTGTCTGTCATTTCCTTAGTTTCAATTGTCATCGCACTTGTGTCTTTATTAGAAACACGGACAAACCTCGCCTTATGGAGTCTTTCTTTACTGTAATCAGGCTAGATTTACAGCACTGCTTTAACTATTGGTCGAGCATTTCAGGCTCTGGGCTAAACTTCCAATGGGTATCCATCTTGCCAGCATTGTTTCTCACCATGTTAAACTTTATGTAAGTGTCCACAGAAATCATTAGCCAACATCTGGAATAAGTGCTCCCAAACCTACATGAGGGATTTCGGGTAAAAGGTTTTCAATTTTAAGTAGAAGGAAGGCAAGTTTGCCTCCAGTCTGTTTAATGTAGAGATATGTCCCCATGTGAGCTGATGTTGGGATTAACAATCAATGCTTCCCGTTGCACGCCAGCCTGAACCTCAGGGAAGTTTATTTCATAAACTGTCCCCGGGGCTTCCAACTGCAACGTGACCTCATAGAGCATGAGCTTGCCTCTGGGACATGATATAGTTGGTCACGGGTCACGTGGTACTGGACCATTCAATGGAATTCCTTTCCAACGACAGGAATTTACAGTTTTACATGTCACTCACACGTGATTCTGCGACTGGCTTAAAGTTCATCAACTGTTCTGATTAGATATTTTTATTTCTGATATACATGATGGATTTCCTTGGTGAATTTCAAGAACTATTGTGCATAAATGGCCGAATGTACTGGTCAATATCGGGAAAATGCTAATGAAACCTCGTCCGCGTTACCTCTCACGCATTCTTTGTCTCTCGTTGTCTCGGTTGTTGTCTCTGTCCTGAATCCACCCTGTGACGAACAGTCTCGTATCAGTCTCCCCAGAAACAAATTTAGATATGAATCAATGAGGCAGGAGGGGCATGGGTCGAGGAGAGAGGAGTTGAAACAATGAATTGCAGTCTGGGGGAAATATGGGAGTGTGAGAATGGAAAAAAAACACAGACAGACAGAAGGAGGCGTTGTTTCGAGAGGCAGAGGAGTAGAGATCGAGCGAGACAGTACAGGCATTAATCCTTCTTTGCTTTTGGGCAGAATATACGCGTTGTCAAATGTCCCACATTCTGTTGGACCAAATGCGATTTCGTTCAGAATCACAGAGCCAAAAAGGAATTTTCCATATTAACGGTGAGACTGAGTGTCATACTGTGTTGGTAAAATCCTATTGTGGACATTGATCTGGTTCAGTCCTATATTTGTTAAATTTAATCGGCTGGGAGGACGTTGCTGTGTGAAACAGAGTGGGAAATTATAGCAGAGATTAAAACACATCACAACTGAGTTTTTTTTTACAATTTCACGACTTTATTCCCATCTCAGAGAGGTTGCATAATTTCGGTCAAAGCAGACCAATACAGAACAAAAGAATGGTATTAAAGCATTCACAGGCGTATCACCTCCCCTTTGCACATCTCATCTACTTACTGGAAGCACAGCAAATTGTATTGCTCGTGGAACTGCCACACAGGAGGAGAGGGCTTTGATACATTGATCGCTGGGTTGCATACATTTAAGCTCAAAATGCACCACTCCGCTCACCCGAGTTACTAACTGTAAAGAAAGCTCTCAGTCATTCAGAGAATTACTTAGTTTTCCATCTTCATGTAGCATGTAACTTTGATAATGAAGTGATAACTCCTTCATTGCTTTTGGGCAGAATATACGCGTTGTCAAATGTCCCACATTCTGTAGGACCAAATGCGATTTCGTTCAGAATCACAAAGTGTGTCACTGCGCACAAGGAGGGTGGGCAGCCAACCGTCTATCTGCTGTCATTTTATTGCACTCTCCACGTAAATCTGATCATTGTTCCTTTTCAGGCTGACATGGAATTCCCTTTTGCATACATGGAATCTTACTCTTTGTCACTCTCAGACAGTGATTTACGAACATGCACCACTCCCTTTGCGAACATATTTTTCCGCGTGTCATGTCTAATTATTTTCCTCTTGACTGTCATTTTCTGCCTAGTTGTTCTGGATAGTTTCTGGCGTTGGAGAATTTTGACATCATTATTTCCTCTGTCTAGAACATTCATGACATGGAAAATGTCAAGCAGATTAAAATAGTGGAGAGCTGGAAAAGCACAGCTGGACAGGCAACGTCGGGAGCAGGAAAATCGACGTTTCAGACATTAGTCCTTCGTCACGAATGGGTGTATGGGTGGGGACTAAGAGACAAATAGGAAGGTGGGTGGAGCTAGAGTGAGTGTGGAGTTGGGATCAAGGAACTAGGAAGTCAATCAGTAGACGCAGATTGAGGGGAGAGAGTGATAGGTCGGAGAAGAGTGTAGAGATGATAGGTGGGAATGAAAATTGACAGCAAGGACAGTTCAAGAGGGATGGGACCGAGTTGGAGGTTTTGATCTGCGATGGGGGGAGAGGAGGGGAGAGAAGGAAACTGGAGAAGTAAATGTTGATGCCGAGTTGTTGGATGGTCCCAAAGAAGAAGATGAGGTAGTCTTCCTCAGCTCACCGTACAACTTGGATTTGATGGTGGAGGAGGCCCACGACATGCACGTCCTTGAAGGAATGCGAGCAGAAGATGAAGCAGTCGTTTACAGTACAGTGGACTGTTTGGTGCGTGTTTTCCAGAGATCTTTCAGCAACTCTCTGCGTAATAGCATCCTGTCTCCCCAAAGTCAAGGAGACCACTACGAGAACAACACAAACTGTAGAAGAGGTGTTGGCATATGCAGTAAACTGTGCCAGATGTGGAAGGTATCTATGGGGCAATCGACAGAGGTGAGGGAGCTGGTGAGGGTGCAAGTTTTTCACCTCTTGCTGTGGTAAGGGAAGCCCAGCTTTCAGCTTTCTTTTCTCCAGTACCTGACCCAATTTTCCAATCTACTTTCACAACTGACATTGCACATACACTACACCATTCACATCAACCTGTTCAGCGCTGTCGACAATCACTTCACTTCCCCACTTACTGAAGTTTCACGTGCAGAACTGAACAATAATGCAGCTGAAAGATTCATTTAGAGTCGGATTGACACAGTGAACAATCCGTAACACATGTTTTAACTTTCAATGTGCTTCCCTATGTCGATTTACTGCAATGCTAGCTCTTCCCCATCCTGACTTGAGGCAGTCCGACGTCATTTAGAGAATCTACTTTTTGAGATTTTCGAGCGAACATTTGCAGAAGTGCAGACAGGATATATGGGTCCCTCCGGAATTTGAACGGTATATCTAAACCACTGAAAACTCAAAAGAAAATACATCCCACGAACAAGGAGCCACAGCCTGTTTGCACTGCCCACTTTGCTAGCAGATGACTTTTTCTCAGTTTAAATTCCATCATTGCTCCAGAATTCCAAGCAGCAAAGTTTTTCCACAGTATCTGCTTCCCATTCTGTCTCTCTGCACCCTGACGCTGCTGTTTCTCCTGTAAAAAGGAACCGGGCTGTCTCCATTGGTGGACAACTTTGTTTCGACGTGTAAGCTGTGCTGGGTGAGAGCAGAGTCAATTTGCTCTTCTGCTCAGTGTCAATCACTTGCGATGGAAGGAGTTAATTACACGGCAGGAAGTTCGCAACTTCATTTGTGGATTTTCTCCGAAGGTCTCTTACCTGCGAAATAGAAAGATGCTGAGCTGGCCGCAAAGGAATAAATTGACACTGGAGATTCTTCCTTCTGGTAAATAATATGAGTTCTCTTGAGTGCAGCCTGTATGGTGTTCAGAATTCTTATTGCAGCAATCCTGCAGAATGTCCAATGCAAAACTGGCGTCTCTTTCTTTGCTGCAATATCTGAGCCACCACTGTCGCAGATGAGGAGGATCCAAGAGAAATGCTCACTCACTGACAGTCATCAAAATGGCCCGGAGCTGCCTTGCTGCTGACAGCCCAAAGCAGAATGTAGAGTTAAAAATGAGCCAGTTACAAGTGGAGTTCCGCAGGGATCAGTTCTGGGTCCTCTGCTGTTTGTAATTTTTATTAATGACTTAGATGAGGGAGTCGAAGGGTGGGTCAGTAAATTTGCAGATGATACGAAGATAGGTGGAGTTGTGGACAGTGAGGAGGGCTGTTGTCGGCTGCAGAGGGACTTAGATATGATGCAGAGCTGGGCTGAGGAGTGGCAGATGGAGTTCAACCCTGCCAAGTGTGAGGTTGTCCATTTTGGAAGAACAAATAAGAATGCGGAATACAGGGTTAATGGTAGGGTTCTTAGTCAGGTGGAGGAACAGAGGGATCTTGGAGTCTATGTACATAGTTCTTTGAAGGTTGCCACTCAGGTGGATAGAGTTTGTAAGAAGGCCTATGGAGTATTATCGTTCATTAGCAGAGGGATTGAATTCAAGAGTCGTGAAGTGATGTTGCAGCTGTACAGGACATTGGTTAGGCCACAGTTGCAGTACTGTGTGCAGTTCTGGTCGCCTCACTTTAGGAAAGATGTGGAAGCTTTGGAGAGGGTGCAGAGAAGATTTACCAGGATGTTGCTTGGAATGGAGAGTAGTTCGCACGAGGATAGGTTGAGAGTTCTCGGCCTTTTCTCGTTGGAACGGCGAAGGATGAAGGGTGACTTGATAGAAGTTTATAAGATGATCAGAGGAATAGATAGAGTAGACAGTCAGAAACTTTTTCCCCGGGTACAACAGAGTGTTACAAGGGGACATAAATTTAAGGTGAAGGGTGGAAGGTATAGGGGAGATGTCAGGGGTGGGTTCTTTACCCAGAGAGCGGTGGGGGCATGGAATGCGCTGCCCGTGGGAGTGGTAGAGTCAGAATCATTGGCGACCTTTAAGCGGCATTTGGATAGGAACATGGATGGGTGCTTAATCTAGGTTAGAAGTTCGGCACAATATCGTGGGCCGAAGGGCCTGTTCTGTGCTGTATTGTTCTATGTTCTATATTCTATTTCACCCTTTGTCCCAGTGATAGGGCGAGGGACGGCTTAAACACGTTGCGTCATTCCCAGGCAGACTGAAGCCGGACAATCCATCCCGTCCATGGCGAATCTGTGCCACTTGAATCTGTCTGAGACTATTCATAATCGGTTACATATGTCCTAACATTGAGGAAATGTTTCTGGTTGGTGATGCTGTCTCCCACATGCTGATCGTCATGCCATGCATGTCTCAATCAGCAATGGGTAATGCGCCTGAGTACGTGTCAGGAGAGTATAGGTTTGACTCGTACCTGGCTCGAGAGCAATGCAGGTTTTTATTTAACTGACAAACCAATCGTGCCCTTTGAACTGAAGCCGAGTCAACGTTTGAATTCCTGATCTGCAGGAATCTTCAGTCAATGCCCCAACATCACCAGAGGAGTGGAAGCTGAAATACTTAAACCCACTGTTCATGGGCAATTTTCCATTTCCATAACGCACTGACCCAATCACTGCGCCTCATTGAAATGGCAAGGAAATAAAATGTGTCGCCAAGTTGCAGCTTCGAGAATCTTTAGAAACTCCTTGTGAAACGGTTTCAAAGGAAAATGAAGAATGAACTGTTGGATTGATCAGGGATTTCCGAGGCACCTTCTCCTTCTTAAATAGGATGGAAGATTGTCTCTGATGTTCTCGAGGACATTAATTGATCCGAGGCATTGAACGGACTAACATGGCGATGCTCCGCTTGTGTTGTTGGCGCTGTTAGGTGTAAAATGAATTCCGGTCTCCCTGGCAAGGAATCGAAGCCCGACCAAAGTGGTGAAAGCACTGAATCCTGCCCATTACAACAGCAAGTATGATTTCAAGAATCAAGCGCATGGCTGGCGTGACAACTGTCAAGACCCTTGTAAGTGCTCTTGTCAGAAACAACAACTTGATTATCCTCATCTCACTTTCCCTTACTACGCCTTGTATGGCTCAGCATCACAAAATAACATCGAAATACCAATGAAAGTTATGCGGGTTTCTGCTTCTCTGACCATTCCACACAGTGAGATCCAGATTGAAACACTCGTTGGCTGCTTAGGGTTTACTGCATATCTCCACAACTCTTTCCGCCTTTTACCTTAAATCTATCTCCCGCGGTGATCGATCAAAATGAAACATTTCTTTGAGTCGACCCCATCCATGTCCCTCATTATTTTGTATCTCAATCGTGCCATTACAAAATCTACTCTTCTGTAAGAAAACTAACCCCAGACTGTGCATTCTCTCTTCATAGCTCAAAATCTTCAATCAGCCAATATCCTATTGAATCTCTTCTGCACCGTTCCCAGTGCTACCTTGTCCCTGATCTAACGTGAATTGCAGAACCGCACACAATACTCAGACGACAGCGGAATGAACAAATGGAATAAATGACGCAGAAAGCTACACAAAATGTTCTTTTGTAATAAATTATCTTTTGCTCAATTCTGCGCTGCATCATCTTCCTGAGCCTGATGCTCCAATAATTTCTGGTCTATGTCAGTAAATGCTGCTATATGACGATTAATCTCACAACCGCGGAAGCTGTATGTATAGACTGGTTTGAAGGACCCGAAGCTGGTTTGGGGCACGTTCACCCAGCTACAGCACCCCAGCAGCACAGACAGCGCGGTGCAATGTGAGTGTTAGATTGTGGAATGCATCAGTGAAATCGCAGGACCAGCGTAAAGGTTGGTTAGTGATTGTAGAGAGAGAGAAATCTCCGAGGAAGGGTGGGTTTGAATCCTGATATCTGAAACTCTGAGATGGGAGAAAGCGGGTATTTGAAGGCACGAAATCATCGCCTGTAAGAGTATTTTCATGGCGTATGTTACTGATTCCTCCCCGCGTTTGCTAAGCACGGAGCAGCAGGAATTATTGCAATATCAGACTGGGAGCTCCAATCTCACCTTCAGCAGTTTTATTGACATTGAGAAGGGAACATTGGAACATCAAGTATTACGTGGCATACAAAGTGAAAGATGCATTTTGCCATAACTCAGACTGGAGCTGAACTTGCGGTGGCCACAAGGCAAAGCACGTCCCCGTTGCCACATTTAAAAATGCTACTCAAAAGCAGTAAGGATAGTGACAGAGGATATATCAGGAACAGCACAACAGTCACAACAGAAATAGTTGCCAAACAGTGTCTGAGATGTGGTTACTCAGAGTGGGGTGAAGTTTTAATTTGGAGATGTTGAATGCTGAGATTGATGGATTTCTACAAAACATCAAAGGCTGAGGGGATACTGCAGCGTATTGTTGAAATGTATTTCCCAATAGGAATGTAGTTTAACATCGGGTTTTTTTCACCAATTTGCTCACAAAATCAAGTAAACACTGCTGCGAAATATCATGCAATCCCAGTTCACAGGCCCACAATCACAGACACTGAGTGATACAATCCCGAAGATCCTAGTGGAAATTGTGATGGGGAAGAGCACGCGCCTGTGGCACTAGTGATGTAATCGCTGAGAGGGAGGTCCATCTCTGACAGTACAGAGGTGCGTGAAATTCCGAGGCTGGAAGCTCTAACGTCACCTGGAGCACCTTCTATTTTTGTGGAGCAGGGAGCATTGTGACATCTGGCTGGGAGGTTGAGCCTCGTGTGTAGAAATTTATTTTGACATAGAGCAGCAGGGATTATTGTAATATCAGGCTGGGAGCTCCAACCTCACCTGCAGCAATTTCTACTGACGTTAAGAAGGGAACATTGGGACATCAGGCTGTGAGGTCCAACTGCACCGTGACCAGCTCTTGTTGACATGGCGCAGGGGGCATTTTGACATTCTGGCTGAGGGAAAGGATACTCAGCTATTTTAATCTGAAGTGAAATAAATTAATTGATTCGAGGCTTTGCAAGGAATCCTGTCACAGATGCAGGGTGTTTGCTGTTGCCATCGTCAGGAACAATAAAGTTCTCATTCACTGGCAGGGCATCGAAGCCGGGACGCGGTGGAAAAGTGCAAAATTCGAAACAATAGACCACCAAAGATGCCTGTAGAACGGGGATGTACTGATTGGTCCTCATCCATCAATCTCCTCTACGTGCCCTTGTCAGAAACAACGGCTTGCCGACCCTCATCACAATTTCTAGCACTTTTTTTGCCTTTACATCAAAATTTCACATCTAACTGCTGTTGTAGGATATGTAGGTTCCTGCCCTTGCGAACCCTGACAGTGTGTTCCCGATTCAACCACCAGATTGTTCATAAATGTTTACGTTATACCTACTGCATGTCACCAGGGATGACAACAGACAGCGTTGCATCTTTTCTCAATGACAGAGTTTTTGGCATTATTTCACTGGAGATAAGTTTCTCCACCAAAATGGAGTCATCGAGGGTAATCAGCAAGTAAACAAGCACATCAGCCCATTTTTTTCAACCATGGACTATAGCCTTATGTGCACTGATGTTCCAAATTTTCATATTAATGATGTTTTCTCCCTACCACTTTCAACTAATCGACACAAATAATGGGGTGCATTTTGAGATGGGTCAATTTTGTTAATGTTACCTTGAGGAATTGAACCTCATTTTGACTCACAGAGAGAAAGATGAAAACCCATTCACCCGAGAGTGACAGATGGAAGATGAGAGACGAACCCCAAGAAAATAGGATTTCACCTACTTGGCTTGTATTGTCCCATGTCAGACTTAAACACCAGACTCTGTTTACCATAGTGAAAGGAAGCAAGTGGTCACTCCCTGTCCATGCACATCCCACATTAATTCCATGTAACTGCAGTTTATGCTGCCTCGACTGGCTTTTCCTGCCACACTGGAATATAGTTTACGTCAGCAGCTTACTATCCTTCCGAATGTTTTCCTCAAATTCTTGAAAAGACAAAGAAGAATGGGGTATTTCATGTGCAATTTCACTTTACAAGGCCAACTGTCTAACCACTGAGCTACAGAACCAATGCATTGCCGTGTGAGAGAAGGTCCCATGTATTAGAAACTGCAAACTAATAGATGCACTGATAGTCTGTGTAACATATAGCAAGTCAGTGTAACACAATCCAGACAGACCCGAAGGGAGCACGTATGAAAAGATAGCAGGATGTAATGCTAAAACGCACAGTGTTGAGGGTGATATAAACAGAGGTCTTCCATGGCAGTCAGTCATTAGGATTCAGGAATTCCAATGTCATGGTCTGTTAATTGTTACCAATTATAGTAATTACTAGGAAATGCTGACTGAACTTTAGATGCTCAATTATGCGTGAAACAGTCAGAATCACTTCCCTCCATGCCACAAATCCACATCCGTAATGTCAGCTACTATTGCCAGACGTGCATTCGGCTCAAAACAAGAACGAGGAGGCCACCGGAAAAAAAGGAAGGCCGATGGTTGTTTCTTAGAACCGACTATAGGCAAACTGTAGCCAGGATCAACGTGTGCCCTGAAGGTTAGTTTGCCTGATTACCCTGGTGTAGTGACCACTCCGGATCAATCACCCAATTGACTCATCTTTGTGTGTTGACCTTTGCAGGTCTCACATCGGTTTAGTGCCCCAAGTGGATTCACACATTTTTAATTTGTCGATCTTTACTCAGATCATCGTTGCAGATTCGTATTGACAGAGCTATTTTTAGAAGCAGAAAGAGACCAAAAACCCAAGACTGTTTCACCATGAAATTAGCTCATGTTTGATTTGATAATTCCGAACTGCATAACTAACCTTTCTTCATAACTCTTCATAACTTTATTGAATGCAACTTTGTCTCTCTTAGACTTGAATATACATAATGAGCCAGACCCAACAGCCTATGCTGTACAGAATTCCACGAAATACAGAACAATAGTGAGTAAACTTGCCAAATAGGAAATAACAGTAAGTCCAACTGGAGTGGGAGAATGGCGAAATCAAGGTGAGAGAGAATGTAACAGTTAAAACTAAAGGAAAGGGAAGGATTGGGTGTGGTTTCACCATTACGACATTTTTCTGCCATTCTCAGATTCCAATCACTGAACCCGAACGATTAACATCGTTTCTCACACAGCAGGCCACCCCCTTTCCCCACTATCGCCTAACCACTGTCACCTACACACTTCACATCGGCTCTGATGACGATGATTGCAAACTGGAAACACTGACATCCATTCTCTGCATCGATGCTTCCTGATCTGCTGTAATTTCCAGGATTTTCTTTATTATCAGTACAGAGGCCAGCATGTGCAGTCATTTGCTCTGAAATTCTTTCCCATGTCTCTCTTAAACCTGCAAACCCTATTCTGATATGAGGCACTCTGATCCTAGGCTGTCCAAGAAGGAAACCAAACATTATTCAGGCAAGAAGTCAAATCTTTCACGAACGTGTATGCTGAAGTAAGGAGTACCTTTTTGTTGCAGAATTGAGTCTGAGCAAGCCCAGTCAATGGATATCACCGCTTCCACCCATTTAATTTTAACTCTGCACTAAAACGCTCATTGAGTCTTTTAGAGCTTTACCATTTTCTGTTTTTAATGTCAGGAATTCATGTTCATTTTTCAGACTTTTTACAAGAATGCGAAATCCGCATTCCTCTCTGAGAATTAAACAGTGGAAATAGCAGTGCAAGTGCTGATTCTCAACAACTCGAACACCAGAGAAGGCGCACTCTATGCTTGCAAGTTTACTTCTTAACACTGCTTGTGATTTTTCGTTCAGTTTCAAAATGAGAGACAATCCCTGAATGTTAAAAGCAATGGCACAGTCCCTTCGCCCCATTATATCAATGACAGTCGTCACACATGGTACTTCTGACCCAAGATTCCAAAACATGACCTTGTGTGTTCAAACGCGTTTTAAATATTCATCCAAATAGTAATTCTATGTCTTGAAAGCTGCAGAGGAACAAAAAACAGCTCCTTTAGCCAAAACCAGTGAGAGTTGTTGTTTGGTGGAACATGCACTCTCAGTTTTCCTTCTTGAAGAAGTTTCTGAAAACCAAACACTTTCTCCGAGCCAATTGCCTGTTTTCCTTATACCGCATAAAGTGTGGGTTTAAATCCGTCAGTTTACGAGGAAAGAATTTCCTTTACAAAACCTCTTTTCATCAGTTGTGTGATTTCCCTTAGTGTCGAACTCCATCAGTTCTGCCTCTGTCTAATAGCAATCCAGAACGACAATTTCACATCAGTTCCAATTTAACCAATTTGTTGAAATTATGTCCCAATTAATAAAACCCAATCGAAGGACACTTTTTCAATATTTATTGTTTAATGTTCAGTTTTAGAGTTACAGAATCAAATTGATATACTTTTGTTAAATAGTGGAATTTGAGTCGCTCTTTGTCACTTTTACATGAACAGATTATGAGACGAGGTGAGATTTTCTGTGTGTTTGGTTTCGTTAGCAGAAAGATTTACCACGGTGTCGTTACACAGAGAAGATTGTATTCTGTTTGGTCTGTCCATGTTTCTAAAGAGAGACACAAGTGACACCGTAATTGATAGGAAGACAATGGCAATCAAACTACAGAATTACTGTGCATGTATCCGCACACAGGGATGTTTCCTCGTGACATAGATGGTTATGCATTGGCTGCGACAAGTTGGCCCCCATCTTTCGGCAATGAAAGCCCCAGCCTATATTTTGGAAGTGGAACACTGGTAGAGGACAACTACTATTTCAGGAAATACAGTCTAAAGCTGGAACTCGATGACACATATTTTTCGGAACCCACTTTTTTTTAAACCTCAGATTCTATTTTGCATTTACTCAGCATGTTCGGCTGTTCACAAAAATACTTCTGCGTTGATAGTGGTCATAATCGAAAATTAGGGCCACACCATTAAAGATGCATGCTCAGAAGCACTTTCAACCACAAAAGGCAAAAGGTAGGAAAATGGATTTTGGCCTCTGATCAGCCAAGCTTTCGTTAAATGTTGGAATGGCATCGAAGGGCTCAATGGTCGACTCCTGTTTTAAATTTCCTCCAATCTTTACAGTTTTCTTATCATATATCTCAAAGATTCCACTGACGTTTTAATGAGGAATCATTAATGTCGTTGGTCTCTGATGGTTAATTTAATTCATTGAATTGTTTTTAAAAGCTTACCTGGCCTTGATAAGAGATGTGATTGTAGCTTTTTAATGTTGTCCACTTGCCAATGTTAAGGAGAATAAGTGACTTTAAACATCGGGTCATAAGTTTGACACTCTCATTGCATAATGTTCCATTGAATATCTGTTTTTTTGAGCTGAACATTGCTTTTCATTCCACTGGCACATTCGAAGCGAGTTTTTCTGCTGTTCTGAATATTAATGCCTTAGTTACTGGTACAAAATGACAATAAGGAGTGAATGAGAGACACGTTTGGAGATGTGGCTTAAAGATGACTGAGCAGGGGCACTTTAAATTTGACCGCTTCTGCTCAAGTCCTGATACCAAGAAGTGACTCAATCACAGAATTAGAATGGCCAAATGTTACATGAATCAAAAGAAACTGATCCATATCAACGAACACTCAAATGAGACGAATTGGATTCGTATCTAATCTGCCTCCCGAATGTGGGAATGGAGTGCACATGTGTGCGATCACAGGGGATCAGGGCAGAGAACAGACAAAATTAGGAATTGCAAGGAATGGTGGAGATCTATCCACCATTGTCAGAGAGGAGCTTACTACCTCTCCCATGTCCCTGTCCGACTAACCTTGAATCTTTGGAGGAAGAGAACATAAATGAGAATTAGGACTATGTGAAAAATCAAAGTGTTCCCATGAAAAACGGAAATGTATTAACAGACAACAGTCATAGATTTTACAGTGAAACCTAAGAAGAGGAAAGTGAGAATGATAGTGATGGAGCGCACGCGAAAATAATATGAGTTTACTCCGACCTCTCCATCAGGAACATCCACGAACCTTAGCCTAACTAAAAGAAGAAGGCCCTGGATAACGGTAAGAAATTTCCTTATATTTGAATCAATTCGCTGCTCAGGCTGGCTGGTCTTTGCAAACATCAAATAATCACAAAATTGGTTTCCGGGAAAACTTACAAATTTTGGAAACAAGTGAATTTATGGCTGTGTAACTGACTCTTATTCTTTCCACAGTCTGTTCACTGGAACACCAAATCAGTTTCTGTGTCCCATTGCAATTTTATACCAATAGGCTGTCACGGTGGTTTGCACTGCTGCCTCACAACGCTAAGGATCTGGGTTCAACCGCGGCCTTGGGTGACAGTCTGTGTGGACTTTTCACAACCCCACTTGCGTGTGGGTATTTCCTCCTACAGTTCAATGTGTGCTGGTGAAGTGGATTGCCCACAGTGTTCATATTTATATTGGTTGGTCATGGGAAGTGCATTGCTGGTGGAGAGGGGTGACTCTCGTATGAATGCTGTGCAGTAAGTTGGTGTGGACATGTTAAGACGAATGGCCTATTTCCCCACATCGGGAATGAATAATGCTAATGTTCGTAAACTTCTCAGATGTACACATTGAGAGGTAGCGTTCAGTTGCTGATGAATCGTGTGGCTCTTTCGGATCTCAGTATAGTGTCTTTTTTAATTTTCCCATCAGCAAATGCTCTGTTTCTCATCAATTAGAAAAAATGCACAAAATTCAGCTCTGCCAAATATCGAACATGAATTTTGCCAGGGCAACCAGTTCGTGTCTTTTTTTTTCCTTTATGTTAACCTCAAAGTTATGAATCTGTTTCCCAGATTCTTCCTCGTGCTTCGACAAATTTCGAAATTATGGTATGGATAATTTATTTATGAAACATTTTTTTAAAAAGATTGAACCTGGAAACAGTGATGTGCTTGATATTTCAATTTAGTCAATGATTCTCTCAAATAATTAATCACAGCATAGTTTAGCAACCAGATTGAATATGAGATATTAGTGCCATGTGCTTGACTGACTGGGTGGAGATTCAATGAGTAATTTTGAATCACAGATTTGTTAAGGTACAGAGGAGGTCATTCAACCCGTTGGGTCAACACGATTCCCCGAATATGTTTTCTGATTTTGTGTCATTTCCCTGACTTCTTCTGCTGTAATCCTGTAATTTTCCCTATAAAATAATATTGTACTGATAAACCCAAACCACAAATCCATAAAATAAAATCCACATCTAACTACATCGTTGTGTCAAGTTTATTTCTTGCATCACATTTTCTTCTTTTGTATTTTTTTTTAAATTCTCCACTCTTACTATCAAAGCTTTTCTGAGTTGGAACACTTTCTCACCATCAATTCTGTACTGTACTCACATGATTTTGAAAAATTGCTTTGAATTTCTTGTCCGCCTTCTCCAATTTAAAGTCATGGCTGAAATGTTCCACTGCCAGAGACTGTCGTTTCAATGTAGTTTCTCAAAACCTGCCAGTTTTCCCTTCGTTCCTGATCTCCCGCTTATACTCAATTGCATATTGAATCCATCTCGTGAGCCATCTTGCTTTTTGCTTCATTTCATGCTGATTAATTAAGTTGAATAAATACTGGTTTTGATCTAAGGTAGTGTTTCTCATCTTCAATATTTTCCACAGTCCCTTTCCCTTGTAACTCTACGAGATTCAGCTCAGAATGTTCATGTTGTGCCTATTAACGTACGAAACTATTCAGCTGACGCTAACTCAAAGCAATAAACTGTCTCTATCTGGACTTTTAGGCGAACATTGGGTATTTCTGACACTATCAATGTTAGCAAGCCTCTGATTCCGCCAGTATGGCTCCAGCCCGTGGATTGCATCTGCACCAACACTTCACACAATACGGCACATCTACGCTAAACATGTGATTGACAGCGGCGCCTGTCCAATATGAGTAGGGGGCGGAAAGATTAATCCACCAAACACCGAGCGAATGAAATGAGGCTCATGCCGGCGCAGACAGGTTCAGGAGAAATTCAATCGGTCCTCACTATTAACAAGCCTGACTGGAAATGAGCGACTTATCTCAAAGGTTGTCTCTTTAATGGGGCAGACGGGGGCGTCCAGCACAATCCGTTCACAAGGTAAGACTGAAACATTGTAAATAATCTCGAGGCAGAAGTCTGAAATCATGGAGTCCCTGGACGATTCTGTATCAGTTCCCCCACCCCAAATGTCCCCAGCATTGATATATCTGAATAGCAGGCGGACATTTGGTCTTTCAAGTTTGTCTTTCCCTGAGATATAATGATTGATGGTCATCATACTCAATGCCCACATCCAGTTTTCACAACAGCGTATTGTAACCACGACATTCATATTAATACAGGTTTATAAAAAATGCCCAGTTGTGACGAGTGCACAAAAGCAGGACAAGTCCAACCCTTACTCCGGTCAATCAATGCTCAACCATCAGCAAAGTGATCGGAGTGAGTAATAACTGTGCTTTCAGATTGTACTCAGTCAACAAGAAGCAACTCGCTGAAACTGCGTGTTCCATCAGAGGCACTTAGCTTTTGTCCTTATTACATAATTAGTGCAAAATGGAGAAAATAATGCACTCACAAGACAAGGTGAGACTGAATGCCTTTGAGATTAGGGGTGCGTCCGAATGACTAAGACATTGAAGAGCTTTTGCGAAACTGGAGTCTATTGGAATCAAAGGAAACCATTGTTACAATGAGGACGTGGCATCCCTCGTTAATTAATAGCAAACAGTCGGAAAATCTCTCCTTACCTCGTAATCTATTCAAATGTGAGTGAGTGATATAGAAATTCTAATTTCCAATACTTAAAGATAAACAACTTTTTATTTCAATCTATTGCGAATACTAAACAAAACAATCAACAATCTAAACATTATTCTCTTTAACTGAAAAAAATCTATTAACATGCTGTTTCAATAACACAGTTGTTAAACATTACATCAAGTTCATCTCAAGTCGACACAGTTAGAATGTGCTCCGCTGTTTCCAACTTCTATCTGCTCATCTCAATTGTTTCAATTTCTTTCATTTTTACAGAGTATGTTTTGCAGAAAAAAGTACCTTTTGATAGAGAGTGCTTTCTAATTTCTTAGAGAGGGAAGTGTTGGATGAGCAGGTAACTCCAGCAATAACTCTCATTCTAGTTATCAAAATATTGGTTTTATGTGCACTCCAATGACACATTAATTTGTATAAATTGATGAGATTCCAGATGCCAAAGCAAAACAAAAATTGAAAATGTATTAGTTTCTGGGACGCTCGGCAAAATTTAATGTAATTGGTTAAATGTGAGTTGTTGTTGAAACAGCAAGACACAATCAGGTTTTCACCGAGAAGTGTTACCTGTATCTATTTTGGAACAGCCCGTCCCCCAGCCTATTCATTCAGGGAGCAAAGCATGCGATCTTAATTTCCTTCAACATTCAGAAAATACACTGTTTTAAAGTGAACATGTGTGCTTTCAACAATGTAACACTCTCCACTTGGTTTAACCATCCAGCCCAAATGCTTGCAATTTCTGAATGTCAATCATCCCAAGTCCAGCACAACACTGCAGGGGTCTTGCAGGTTATTGTCTCAGTCCCAATCGTTCTCAGCTGTTTCAATCACTATTGTTCAATCATAAAATACGAGTTGGTTGTTTTACTCACAAAAATATGGAATCCCTGAAACGGGCCAATTTACCCAACAAGTTCACATCTGCCTTCCAAACACCATCCCGCCCAGAATAATCCCCCACCCTCCTTCAGTAACCCTGCATTTCCCATCGCTAAGTATCTAACCCAGATTTCCTTGGATAATTTAGCAATTGTAAATCTACCGAACCTGCACGTCTTTGGGCCGTGGAATGGAAAAATGCAAACATGGGGAGATTGTGCAAACTCCACACAGAATATCATCCAAGGCTGCAATTGAAGCAAGGCCCCTGGCCCTGTGATAAAACAATGGTGACAATTGCGCCAACATGCCACACCTGACGGCTTTATTATTTAGCACCATTTGTGGCTCGTCAGTCACACAAGCAATTCCTGTCCGGACAATGTGGAGAAAATTAGGCACTTTTCTGTCGTTTGAAGAATTTATTTTGAATGAATTAGCTGCTGTAGAACAGGAGGAACATGGAACACATTTCATTTCTTCCGGAATATTAACTTCATAGGAAGGAAGACACAATGGGCATCAGACAATCATCAATTAAGAAACAATGAAACCCCTTGGTACAACTCCACAGGAGGCTGGAATTAAAACCAAAACTTCTAGTTGTGACTTTGGCACACGATGTAGTACTGTAAAAAACAGGCACTTCCTTCACTTATGAACTTGCTGTTGTTTCAGTAGTTTGGATTTCACATCAAATCTCTTCCCACACCAGTGCAGATGAACAGCCTCTCCCCACATTGATATGGCGGATGCACAGTGAGTCTAATTAACCACCTGAATCCAGACGCATTTTGAGAAGAAATGACGGTTTCTCATTCGTGTCAACACGTTGATGGGTCAACAGATCCTCAGAGATTTTAAAGCTCCTCCCACGTACAGAGCATTTAAGAAATCTTTTCCTATGTGTGGCCTTCCTGTTGTTCAAACAGTGTGGTGGATCAAGTGAATTCTATCCCACATTCGAAAAATAAGAATGGCCTCTACCTGGTCTGACTGTCTTTATATTCTGAGAAGGCAGATTATCTGTTGAATCCCTGTCCACACGTACAAGACACGTTTCTCCACACTGTGAATGATGCTTTTCCCTTCCAGGTTCAAAAGCGAATCAGGTTCAAGCAACAATCAATTTGACAACATCATCAGATACTGAGATAATTTATGGTTTTAAGCCTTTGCACTGTAAATCTTCTTCTTCTAATGCCCGGAAAAGTTACTGATAAAGGAAAATCAGAAGCATTTTGAAGTCCAGAAAAAAGGCAATAAGATGCAAGAGCAGAAGTCAGCAATTCAACCTATACAGTCTGCTCTCACTATTCAGTGAGATGACGGCTGATCTGAGAATCCACAGATACAGTTTCCTGTAAATTCAGCTATCCTTCGAAGCCTTGCTGATTAAAATCTCTTTGTAACAGGGTTCAAATCAATTTCTTGTAGGGACTTTAATAAGATGCAGACCAGGAAAGCAAAGTGGGGATTTGAAATTATCGAATCGGTCATGGCTGAAGATAATCCGAAGAGGGTCTACAAGTACAAAACTGGCAGGAGAACAACTCGAGAAATAGTACCATAAAGATTAAAGAGGTGGACATTGCGTCTGAGCTCAGCAGATGAAAGAACCATTCAACGAAGTTTTACGTCAGTTTTTACTGTGGAGAAAGCAAAACCGAATGTTCACTCTCCATGTATGAGGGGGACGATTCCTTTTCTTAAACTATTTGACCAAGCATCAAAGAAATTGACATTAGGTGATATTTCTAGCGGCTGGCTTGCATTCGTCTCTGTATTACTTCATGCAACAAAGCGTTTACATGTTCCCAGGACTCGATTGTACTATAACGAGGAGAGAGTGTGTAGGCTTTGATTTGTCAGACTGCAGCATCGGAGGTCGAAGGATGACTTTATAGAGATCCATAAAATCAGGAGTGCTCTCAATAAAGTAAACAGCAAAGGTCTCTTTCTCTTGGATACGGGAATCCAGAATTCATAAGATTTACACGGAATGACAAGATAATCTTTTCACACAGAGGATGGTTTCTTTCTAGAATCAACTGCTGGAGCAATTGCTACGTCGAGATACTGTTACATTACAAGAAAAACATTTGGACATTTAGGTGAAGAAGAAATGAATAGAGGGATACAGATCAAATGCAAGCAAGATGGACTAGTTCAGTTTGAGATATGTTGCACTGAAGGAGACTGGAAAAATCATGGAAAAACATACTGATAAATTCTTCATATTACAGGAAAATAATTGCTGAAGTTCTCAGAAAATGTAAAAGGCGGATAAATCCAGACCTCGGACTAGTGTATTGTTAAGAAGATGTTGTGAAGAAAAGAGTTGAAAACTTGCAAAGACACAGCACAACCTCTTCTGAGCAAGGGAACAATGTGACATTTGTTCGAAATAGCCAGCAGAGCTGGATTGCTATCAGGTTAAATTATTAATCAAGATCCCAAACCAAAATCAGGTTGAAACTTAGCATTAAGATAACATTAAAGCCAATGAAATAATCTGAAGTTTTGGTGTATATAACAGGACATTTTGAATAGCTAGTGAGAGGACTGTATCAGAAATTTCAAGCTGAAGAGATCTCACAAATGTACCGACCTGGGGAACGTGTTTGCATGGCAGAACATCGATGACAACCTGAAGAGAATCTACACAGAAAAATCCACAAATGGCGACACGGCAATGCTGAGTGGATTTGAACCGTGATTTTTTAAAGTCATTGTTGGGAAACATTAAAATTGGAATACTATTGCGGACTGGAAGGTAAAAGATGGGTTTCAGAGAAAGTATTTTTGAATAGTTTTTAGTTTTCATCTTCTCTGTTTGACGTAGAGAATAAAGTTGTTAATTTTCCCTTTAAATCGTCACCTTTGAGATATGCCTTGCCTCTCGGATTCACACAGATTACAGCACGGGGTAAATATTTTTTCTGTGCTGCTGGTTTCAATTAGCATCGAGCTTTACCCTGTGTCGGAATTAAATCCAAAAGCATTGTGTGAGGTAACCGCGGGAATAGCAGGACTCCTTGCTCAAATAATTGTCATATCTAAAAATAGGTGAGATTCCAAATGATTGGAATTTGATGAACGTTGTTGAAGAACGGATCTAGGGAAAATACTTGGATCCACAGACTTGTGAATTTGAAATTGTTGTTTCGCAGGTTTTTAGAGGTGGTTTTGGAAGACAGCATTTGAAGAGGCCAGTAAATATCGGGGATCATCAGCATTGATTCGTGAGGCGGAAAGTATGTCTCACAAATTTGTTTGAGCTTTTGATCAAGTACACAAGAAGATTGATGAAGCAAGAACAATAGATACTGGTCATCTTAGTCTTTCAGAAAGTGTTTGACAAGATTCCGCATGGAAGACTAAAGTTAGATCACATGGGGTTCACAGTTCGCATGCCAATTGGATAGAAAATTCAGTTAGTGACAAGGGAAAGGATGAGATTTTGGAGGGTTGATTGTAAGACTGTAGGCTTGTGACCAGCAGTGTTCCACAGCGATCCGTGCTGGCTCCTTTGTTTGTGACTTAAGTAAATGTTTTAGATGACAATATGAAAGGCAGGGATCGTCAGTTGTGGTTGACACCAAAATTAGTGGTATGCATATAAGAAGATCAGAGCAGAAGTTTTGTGTGTACATTGAGAACATTAAAAAGGCTCTTGGGAAAACACATGGGCAGCAACTGATTAGAATAATATGGGCCAAGTGCAGAGACATGCGGTTAATGTGGACCGGCATTATGATCAGTATGAACCAGTTTGTGCCAAACGTCTATACCTCTTTATGGTGGTACAGTAGACAGAGAAGAAAGTTATCTCAGGTTATCTAAGATTAAAAGAGACACTGATCATTCAGGTATACGATCAAAGGAATGACAGACAGAATGTAACTTGGATGAATATAAGGTGCTGATATAGCACTTGTACAATTACAAGTACTGCCTTGAATAGTGCTGAGTAATAGACACGAGAATAGGTCACTAAATGGATTTGAAAGTCGTGTCACATATCGACAGTTCCGTTAAAAATGCTGTGAAAATGCTTTCATTCGGTGCTCAATTTTTATTTTGTGTTGGAGTTGGGACGTCAAGCTGAGGTTGTACAGGACGTAGGTGAGGCCTCTTCTGGGGTAATGCATCAAGTTCTGGTTGCTCTGTTCGACAAAGAAGAATAGTCAGCTGGAGAGAGTTCAGAAGAGATTCACCAGGAATTTGCTCGGAATGAAGGGATTCAGGTGTAAGGGAAGGCCGGATAGGCTGTGACTTCCTTGAAAGGAGCTTAGGAGGTTGACGTTTATCCTATAAAAGCTTTAAAAATCCTGAGGGATACAGATTAGCTCCACTTCAACTGTGCTTTCCTTCTTTGGTGGATTTCAGGACGAGTGGACATATTTTTAAGGTGAGAGGAGAAAGCGTATAATAAGACATGAGGTGCACTTTGTTTTCCTTTCCATGGTATGTTACCTGTGCAAAGTTCCAGAGGAAGTAGTGAATGTGGATAAAATTGCAACGTTATAGACATTTGGATAAGTGCATGAATAGGAAATGTTCAGAGAGATATGGGCCAAGTACACGCAGTTGGTATTACGTTAGGTTCCGTAAATGGTAGCATGAACTGGTTGGAACAGCGGTCTGTTTCAGTGATGTTTGAATCAATGACTCGATGCGATTGAAATATTCAGAATGCTGGCGGCCTGCATAGAGCCAATGTGGAGAAGATGTTTCAACTAATATGACACACCAGATCCCGAGCGCACAGTGTCAAATTGAAGCGATAACAAATTGGAAATGAGACGAGGAGGAAAATCTTCTGCTGGAGAGTGATGATTTTGTGGAAATAGTTGCCATAGAGGGCTGCGGGCGCCAAGTCAGTTCGTAAACGTGTGGCATGGTGGCTCGTTGGTTCGCACGGCTGCCTAATAGCTTCAGCGTCCCAGTTTCGACACTGTTTGTGTGGAGTTTGCAAGTTCTCCCCGTGTCTGCGTGGGTTTTCTACGGGTGCTGCGGTTTTCTCGCACAGTCGAGAATGGGAAAATTGCTAAATAGATGGCTGGTTTGTGATGCAGTTTGATAGCAACAGCACGTGCTCAATCCCTGAACCGGTAGAGGTTGCCATGAAAGTTCCAGTTTCTGAACATTCCCCCGGCCGAAGGCATGTTGACACTCAGTTTAAAGAACCATCAGTCATCTCGCTCTCTCTCTCTCTCTCTCCCTCTCTCTCTCTTACTCGTGAGTTTGCGGTCCTATGATCTTCTGGGACAACGACAAGTTTTATTTTAAAATTTCTGTTTTGTTATGAGAAGGGAATTGCTGGGAATCGAACTATGTGAAACACCTTGAGTGAGAGTGATGCACTCTGAATGGTCTACAGTGACAAAGATGATTCTGAGACTGTGGGTTAAAATCTAAATGGACCAAAGTTATGATGGCATGAGACACAATAAGTTGGGAAGATCGCATAAAACGATGAAAAAAATTGGAAAAGCCCTAGGAGGAACTGTGACTGTTGTTCCTTCCTGTCAGGCACAACATAAAACGGGAAACGTGGCCCTGCCATGGCTCACAAAGAATATGAGGGATAGGAGTGAATCCTAGTAAGAGGTGTACCAACCGGCTAAAACGAGCAGCATACAAGTTAACTGGAAGCAGTTCAAACTGCAACAAAAGAAGACTAAAGGATTACTGAAGATGGAAATATAAACCTTGAAGGTAAGCTGGAGCTTAACACGCAAAACAATTTTCAAAGCTTCCAAACGTATATGAAGAGACAAATTGTCATGAAAACAAATTCCTTAGAGTTGGACAGGCGAAGTTATAATGTGGAATGAGGAGATGGCAAAAGAATTAATTATATATCTGGTTATGTCAGCACAAACAAGGACAAAATGATATCGCTGACATGTTCGGGAATAGATACGATGGAGGAACTGAGGGAAACTGGTAATGGCAAGAAAGTGATCTCTGGGATATCGGTGGCATTTACAGTGAAAAAATCACGTTACCTGTTCATTGGTAACCGAATACACCAACTATTTAAGGAGGAGAAAGTGAGAACAGCTGATGCTGGATATCAAAGTCAAGAGTGCGGCATCACATGGCAAAATCGAGGTTCGCACAAGCTTCCCCACTCAAAAACTCAATCACTGCCCACCTCCAACCTACCCACCCATAACAGCACCTTCCCCTGCCACCGCAATAATTGGTAATTCTGCGCCCATACCTCCCGATCACCGATGTACAAGGCCCAAAAAATTCCTTCTACATTCGTCAGAGATTTACCTGCATTTCCACATTTGATTTACTGTATTCATTGCTCCCAATACGGTCACCTCTACATTGAGAAGACAGGCCACCTGCGTACAGAATGCTTCAGAGAACATCTGTGCGACTCCCGTACAAGTCAACCGCACCACCCTGTGGCCGAACACTCAAACAACCCGCTCCCACTCGGCCAAGGACATGAAGGTTCTGGGCCATCTAACCTCACGGGATTAATGTGAATTGCAATAATTTCCTAATTACCTCTCCACCCCCCACCTTAACCCAAATCCAATCTGTGAACTTGACTACTTTCTCACCACCTGTCCTACAATGTCAAACTTCCTTCTCACCTATCCACTCCACTATCCTCTCTGACCTGTCCCATCATCCCCACCTTCATCTCCCTATTGCACTTTCAGCTCCTATGCCACCGAACCAGCACCTTTTAAATATCTTACCATTGTCTTGGCTCACCAGACTCATCCCTGGTGAAACGTCAATTTTCCTGCTCCTCGGATTCTGCCTGAAAAGATGTACTGTTGCAGCACCGCACTTGACAGCAATGATTTAACTCAATAACCTTTGATTTCAGCCCCATGCACAACAAAGACAGATTAACGAATAGTGAAGCCATAATTTAAACAAAAACAAGAAAAAATGACCCAAGGATAGCGGCCGTTGAACGGGGCATGTTCGTGCAAAGAAGACTGGGGCTCTCTGCGGCTTCAATCACGGCCCGTAGAACCTTTTATTTGGGGCTAGTCTCTTGCTCAGACGAGTCATGAAACCTATAAAACTCCATACGCTGCCCTCCCTTCAACCTTCACACGCCACCTGTGACGGGAGAGACCAACATTTCTGTCCGAAGAGAACTTGTGGTGCATATGTCCATAATTGACATTGTTTTCCTACTCCTGCAAGCTTCCCACCGGTATGGTGATGCGGCACTGTCAACAGTAAGCAAACGGAGGGGCTAGTGGTACCGGGGCGGAGAAGATTCGCTGACTAAGCAAGAAAACAGGGTAGGATCGAGCCTCACTCTCCATGAGTGTGAGTGAGGATGCGAGGGAGATGTTAGGCTCGCTGGGTCATTGATCATTACTGCTTTGTCACAGCGCTGAGGACCCAGATTCAATTTCAGCTTCTGGCAACTGTCTGTGTGGGGTTTCCACATTCGCACTGTGCTGCATGGATTTTTTCCAGGGTGCTCCAGGGTCCTCGGACAGTCCAAAGATGTGCAGAGTATGTCAATTGGCTAAGCTAAATTGTCCTTAGTGTTCAGGTTTATTTAGGGTTAGCTGCATTTGTCTGAGGTAAATAGAGAATATTGGGATATGAGGATTGCTCTGGCTGGTTTACGTTTGGGAGCAAAGGGCCTGTTTGCATACTGCTGGGATTCTTTCAGATGGAATTGTCACATATTCTTTGGTAAAGGCTATGAGAGAGAAGTGGACAATGTCCCTAACACAGCGGCATATTTGGAACAATGTGTCCATTACCAAATATTTGCTGCAGAAGCTGGAGAAGAAACAAATGATTTCTCCAAAGAGAAAGTTGAAGAAAGAAATAGATTTGAAGAAAAAAGCAGACATTACAGTCTATTTTAAATCATCGGCATACAAATTCTACAAGTTGAGCTTTCCGCAAAATTGCTCCAACTTCCCCGCCATGATCATGCTTTCCAACATTGGGCAAAGACGCACCTGTTTTCTACCAGCTAACCTCACTGCTGACTGCTGCTGCCGAACCTCAATGGTTACACTATACCTCAGCACTTCAATCATCCTTTGCTGTCAATAGTACCATCCGGGCACATGCTCGGCCGATTCTGGTGCCATGCTCCTTTACCACGTCAGCTGTCTCGCTGCAGAATCCAGCTGGAGACATGAATGAAGCTGTGATTTTGTCGACCGTGAGCACCCGCCTCATGGCCGACTGCGAAAGTTCCACCGTCACGGGCATTGCCACCTCCACGACCAAATTCCAAAGGCAAACTAGTATTCTCACCACATCTGACGCACCCAGAAACCCGAGATGAATTTTAAAACTGATGTTAATATATACAAATCTCTTGGTAGCCTCGTTTCTGCCTCGGTCTTTCAAGTCCTCCAGCCTTCTCTGGGGGACTTAGGGGTGGAAAATAGCCAACGATGCCGATATACCAAGAAAGATTATTTTTAAACTACCTTCATGACATGTGCATTACCCCTAAACCATGCACCTAAGCATTCTCGCTTTTAACTTTTCCACATGTGCACAAAGGCGGCCCACAACCTGTTGCTGCCAAGAGCGCAAACTGTGTCACCTCTTCACTAAACTCCCTGTCTTGATCTCAGATTTTCACTTTAAAATACTTCTTAAAGACGACGTATTTTAACATTATACGTTTTGTTACCTACATTATATGTCGTTCTATGACTGAGGTCAAAAAGTTAGTTTGAAACACTATATTTATATAATTAAATTGTCATTGATTTGGCATTTTAACATTATTTATTTTCACGTGAAAATTTTCTCTGAAGTGATGATTCTGTTCCGACTAACTGCCACTGTCTGACATCTCTCCGAGTCCTGTTGCGAATGTGTTCCCTCATCCCATTTCTAAAATGCACTGCTCTCTCTTACACTTACTTCTGCATGGACACAGTTCAGTCTGTGTTGCTGTCACTGTTGCTGCGTGGACTTGCCCCAGTCTCACCGAATCATTTGAACCTTCAAACTATTTGGATCATTCAGAGACCGTTGTTATGAGATCCATCCTCATGTAGCACTTTTAAATGACATTGACCAGACAGTGTTTCAGTATCAGTCTCAGGACAGGAATTCAGAGCAGTAGCGAGGAAAAGGGACCTTTTGATTTTTCAAAAGAGAAATTTCCTTGGCTTTCTGTGACATTTATGTAATTTGTTCCTTTAGCTGCAGATTTTTATTTGGAGGTCCGCAATTCACGGTATAGTAGCAAAATGACAGCACAGAAGTGATTTATGGGGATAGTTCCTGTGCTGAAGAGCTTCAGTTATGAGGAGAGATGAGAGAACTTGTTTTTTTTCTCAGAGAAAGGGGGATAATGAGGAGACATGATTAAGAAGTACAAAATAATGAGGGACATGGATATGGTAGACGGAAAGAAACGCTTTCCATTGTTGAAGGGTTTCAATCAACAGGGAGCCATAGACTTAAGATAAGTGGCAAAACGTTTTGAGGTAATGTGCGGATAAATTAAAACAGCCAGCGAGTGGTTGAATCTGGAACACAATGCCTGCATGGGCATTGTGGTTTTGGGAAATTGGTTTGCAGCCGTTTCCATCACTTTCTCGTTAATATCCTCAAGGCAGATGAAACACGTGTGAAGTGCCGCTATCCTGCAGCGTTTCGAATTGGTTTGATTTCCTTCCCACTGCTTTCAGTTGCTGGTTCTTGTCGTTCTTTGCATGTCCCAGTATGTTGGCTCCAGATGAACAAGTTTTTGGATGGAATCATTGGATGAGTCTCGTCATTCTAGAAATTCTCTGGCTGCCCTCTGGTTAGCTCGTGCAATTATTTTTACGTTGTCCCAGTCGACTTCGCTTTCCTCGTCACCACTGTGCCTTGCTAATCGGAACAGCTGGTTGTGTTGTTTACTGGATCCTCCAGAAATACTTTGCAACAATAGATATTCCCGCAGATTCATTGCCAAGAACAACACGAGGAGGAAATACCATGACCCAACACACCAATCACACGACATTACAGGTTAACAGAAATATCTCAGCACGTGCACCAGACCCCTCTGACCACTCGGATTTATGAGACAAAATAAACCGAAAGCCACGTTTGACAACAACTCACCAAAACATGGACCCAACACCCATCATCTGCAGGACAAATTTGGACAAACAATGTTGCACGGAGTGACTGTAGGAAACATCATAAAGGACAGACAACTCACGATACGCATTCATGAAGATCAACTTGACACAAAACACCACTGCCAGGTGTCCTCAGTAGGTTGACTCTTGACACTGAGTGTCGCTGATTCCGTGGCTGGGAGCTGGGAAAGTGTGACAGTCTGCAGCAATGGAGAGTGTGTTGCTGGAAAAGTTCAGTAGGTTAAACAGCATCAAAGAAGCAGAATAGACGTTTCTGACATGAGTACTTCATCAGGCATTCAGCCAAATTGTCGATTATCCTGCTCCTCGGATGCTGCCTGACCTGCTGTGTTTTCCAGCAACCTCACTCTCGACTCTGATCTCCATGATCTCCAGTCCTCCATTTTCTCCTCCATCTGCAGCATTAGTTAGTTCCTTGTGTGCGGGAACTGTTGATACCACCAATGTAAAATCCGATTGCTGATTAAGAAATACAACCAGGTACGTTGCCCAAAAGAATGTTTCTATTGTTTTGAGTTTCCTGGCAGTTCAATGTATGCTTCTGTGATCGCACAGTTGGCAGTACTCTGGGGAGCGTCTGCAGTTATCTGAGTTTACATCCTAGATGCTATTGATCCTGTTTGATTTGTTCTTGATTTGTGAAACAGTAACACAGTGACAGATCAATTGATATTGCAAGAAATCAGACAGGCGTGGAAAATATCGAGGTTCTGGTGACATTTGATTCGAGATTACCGAAATCAAGGAGAAAAGAATTTTGAATTCTTTCGGGTCGTGATGAAGAACAACCAGGGAAATAAGTCACCAGCGGGTACATTTTACAAGGGCACTCACATGAATCAAAATGCGAAATAAAACGTACAAGATGACGTAGACAGATGAAGGATGACAGTAATCATGGGTAACCTGACTTCCACTCCCCAGCTCCCCTAACTTCCATTCCCAGCCCCATTGTAAACAAATATTAGAGAGCCATACACATCAACGTCGTCAATTGGAACGATCCAAGTCTTTTCTAAATTTTAGATTCGGCTATTAGTTTCAGTTGTTTTTCTTTCCCGTGAAACAATCTCTTTCATTGTTAGCAATCGGAAAGAAAGCCATCCTTTTTCTCAGGGAAAGAATATGATACTAAACTTTGTTTGTGCCATGTACAAGATTACTCTGTCTCACACTTTTCTTCTACTTTCTCTCGATTTTAATAGTAATCTGTCTTTTGACTCTTCCGACCAAAGTGCATGACCTCATAATCCGGACATGAAACTGCATCTGAAAAGTTTGTCCCACTCACCCAACCAATCTATATGCCTATGCATATTGCCTTGATATTATATTAACATGCGCTCCCACGAGTGTATATTGTCAGCAAATGTCGACACATTTCACACTGCCACTTGCTCCATGCTATTAACAGAGAGATAATTGAAGCCCTGAAATTACCCAGTCTTGACAGGCCTCGACTGTAAATACTTTGACATGCTTGCTACCCACTGAATGTGAGAACATTCTCCTCATTTGTTTCATACATGGGTAACGCCTTCCCCTGAGATTGGGATCATCAGTCCTGCAGTATTCTAGATATAAACAAGAGCAGGACAAACTTTTAAAGTAAAACACAATCTCACTGGCGTTTCCAGTGCCAGTTCTGAGTTTTCTTTTTTGACCTCTGTTTGAACAAACTGTCCTGATTCGCACATTATTATTTACAATGATACACCTGCTTCACAGGTGCGTCAGTGCCTGTGATTAAAGTGGAGCTGAAAGGCGCGATAAAAGTGTATCTTTAGTACTCGACAATTGCCGTGTTATTAATCTCTCTGCTCATGAAAAGGGATCCTTCATATCCATTCTATCTCTCATCAATACTGAGCATGTTTCCCTCACAGTTGAATTTAAATGTTTTCTTGTTGGATGAGTTATCTCTGCATCTCCAGAAAACCCGTCTCAACAAGTCGATATGTTCTCAGGTCTGCTCATTCCTTGACATGCAGGAAACTTGCGTTCGGAACCAGAAAAGGACCTGACTCAAAACGCTAGCTCTGTTTATCTATCCACAGATGATAAAAAGACACATGGGATATATGTACGTTTCACTGAGTTTATTTGAAAAAAGTTGTCTTTTCCATTAAACGTCTTCACCCCTCGTCCTCTTTTAAATTAACCTGGTCAGAAGCAGCAGTTCCTCCTGACCATAAATCCGCCCATCCACAGTTCTTTCTCCCAATCATTATAACTGTCCCCAAAAATTTCCCATTAATCTTCTTTGCTCCAAACAAAACATTCCCAGGGTCGTGAATCTCTCCACAAAAGGAGGTTTATTTATCTCTGTACATGGTGCAAAGCAGAGGATTGTGAAAAGATTCTGGGGAAATCGTGCCAATTGTCAAGTGGGAAAACTGTCAACAATCAAAACAGAAAATCCAGACTCGAGCGGAGTGAATCTTTAGATTTCCTTGGGCCGCGGATTCAGAGGAAAATGAAGGGTGAACTGGCCGACTGGGCAGAGACAGTTTAGAAATCTTTCCGTTCTTTCGGAGGCCGGTACTTTGACTCTGATGTTCTCCGGACATGAACTGATCAGTGATATTGAAGGATTCTCATTCCTGCACGTCAGGATGTCAAATCTCATCTCAACTCCAGGGCAATTAGAAAACGCGGGAACAGATAGGGCACTGAAAGGCTGGAAGTTAGACGACCCCGGTTGGAGGATAACTAGTTCTGTTGTCATGGGTGCGTCTATAGAGGGTGGGATCAGACTATTCCCATTTCTTCACCGCGAATTTCCCTGGATTTATTTCGGAAAAAATGCTAATGAAGGATGATTGTCAATATGGGAGGAGCAGACTGCAACTTGCATTCGGGGGTCATTGAAGCCGTTGGCTCATCAGTCTCTGTGGCGATGTTAGTCAGTGCGTTCGGCTCACCACTGAGAGGTTGCTGTTCTCCCACGACCCAGGAACTGGGCGACAGCTGTTCTCACACCATCGGTTTTTTCTTTGTCCACACAGTTCTGGGTTTTTACCAAGGTCAGGAAAATGTTCCTCAGAAGGCTCAAAAGGAGAAGTTCCCCGTTTTAGGAAAGCTGTTTCCCGGTGTCATGTATGTGTTTGCAAAGCATGAGGTCAGACTGTTCCTGTTGTCCACAATGAATGCCACAGGAATCATTTTCGAAACTTCAAACCAATTGAGGACAATTTTCATTCTGCGAAGGGCAGGAAAAATCTTGAATTCACTGACAATCTGCTTTAGGAGATACTGCAAGGGGCCTGCCACAAGGGACTAGGAAGTCTCTGTGGAGCAATTAGTCCTCTCGTTTGGCTGTTCACCGAGAAATTGTACCCACGCATGGAACAGACACTGTTCTTATCCATCCGACTCCTTTGCTGTGCACTTTCGGGTTTTTAATGGAGTCAGGGATATGCACCCAAACGGAAACCAAATCCAGTGAGGAGCCACAAATGCGTTACTGTATTGTGGAAAGGCAAGTGAAGTCTTGTGGACACTTGGAATCTCAAAATAAAAACACAGAAACTCCTCAAGGAATTCGGCAGGTTTGCCAGTACCTATCGGAGAAAATAGAGTTCCGAGAAACTCCTGAAGAAGCTCTGAATCGTTGGCTCTATTTGTCTCTCCCTAGACGCTGCCAAATCTGTTTAGTTTCTCCTGCAATCTCTCCCTTTCTTTTTAACTGAATGACCATTTCAACCATCGAGACTGATGACACAGACCAAATATGTCCTGACATTTAACCCGATTGAAACTGCAGTGATTGAAATCAAACAAACGGAACAATGATTGCCTATCCCACAGCTCCACAGGGAGGGAGTACTTGAAACCAGTTTAGTAGCACGCTTCTGCAGATGTGGCCATGTGGTTTAGGCGATGGGCGTTAATTGCAATGTGGATACCTCATTCTGTTAAGCATTTTGCTGACCGTGATTGAGAGCCGAGAGTGAACTTGAAGAGTGCTTGTTCTCTGCTTTCTTGTTTGAAATTCAAATCGCAGGATTAGGTGAAATGCGTAAAAGTCACATAAGGAACGTCAGGAATCTGCAACCAACTGCCTGTCAGGATGGAAAAGGCAGAAAATTACAGAGCAGGTTAGAACGATTTAGTTGTACACTTCCATGACTGAATACATTTGCCCCTCTGAACCAATTGACGCCAAATGAGATACGAACAGGTCAGGGGATTGTATTGGACTGGTGCAGAATTAGTGGCCAAAGGATATTATTGTGCTAGATACTTCCATGGCCAGCTGCGAGGAGGTCAGTTTGTCAAGTAACAGGACGTACTTTGCAAAATGTCCCTCGGCGAGGAAGGGGTCGAAGCTACTCTCCCCTGATCTTTCTGTCAGTCATGGTATTGATTGGGACATTTCAATTGGTAATAACTGTTGAGTTGCATATTTGTGGAATCAGTCTGTATGTTAATCAGGACAACGAGACCGTGATGTCTCATTACCCAGCCGAGAGCAAGCCCTTGCAGCTTACATTCCCTGGCTCTGCTTTTGAAATAAAGATTACTTTCTCAATGTGCCTGTGTTTATATCAAACAGCTCATTGACATCGGGACTAGATGTTCAGAGGAAACTGTAGGTGTGACAGGGACAGAAACAGAACAAGACGAGAGATGAAAGTGTTTAGATTTTGCCGTGTGTGCGTTGTTTTTAGGGAGGAATGTCTGCTGGGCGCTAACCTGTCAGGTCCCAGGAGCCAGAGGGCTTGTTTTGCTGGGATTTGTGTTATTGAAAGTTTCACGTGAGAAGCGTTTGGGAATATTTCAGATCAGTATCCATTCCATATCGTGGCTCACCACAACGGTACACATTTTCTGTGAAGTGCCTTGAATTCCACTTAAAGCCGCCTTTCTCCGGAACAATTGTAGACATAAGGCACATGGAGTGGGTATAATCCTGACGACTCTGTCACTATCGGGGAATGTGCCTGCGTGACTGCCTCTCTATTTGAACATGAGAATACGTTCCTCAAAGGGGTTACAACAGTGTGACCAGGTCAACCTTCAGTACAATTAACATGTCATTTAAGATCACGTAGACAATCTCATTGCTGCAAACTGGGACGAGAATAGATGGATGTCTGATAACGTACGCATCACGATGGATGAATGGCACTTCACATATCCTCCCCTACAAGCTTTTTAAACTCGAGGCCAGAGAGAAACTGACCGGGCGAGAAAATCACTTCACAACCTTCCAGAACTTTATTATTGTCGATTTTATTACCAATTTTGCAAACTTACTTACCATACTTTCTATCTTCCCACCTACATCATTTATTTAAATGAAAAAAAAATGAATGTGCGCTCAGCCAATGGGATACCATTGGTAACAGTCCTCCAGTCTGAAAACTCGTCTACAACACCATTCTCAGCATTATGCTATTGAATTAATTTTATATCTAATTGGAATCCTTGCATTTAACTCTATGTGATATAACTTTATGAATGAGTCAACCATGTGGAACCGTGTAAAAGCTTTTATAAAAGGTTGCTCAAGTGAGCAAACTCTACCACTTTGTCCTCATTGAACTTCTTGGTTACGCCCTCAAAAAACTCAATCAATTTTGTGCAGACCCATGCTGATTATCCCGATTCATTCCTTATATCTAAACATTCATATAAATGCTATCGTTTCGAATTGCATCCAACAACTTACCGACGACCATAACCAGACACACAGGTCGATCGATCCCAGTCTTCTCCATGAATTCCTTTCTTAACAAAGGCACAGCTTTAGCCATCCCACAGTAATTCGGCGCCTCACTCGTAATAATAAATGATAACAATATTTCTAAGAAGGGCCCAACAGTTTCACTCCCTAAATTCCCACAACTTTCCGGGATACAGGAGATCAGATTCCAGAGGAATATCCAACTTGATATTTTCCAGGTAGTCCAGCACATTCCCTTTTCAATGTAAACTACTTTGAAAACATCAGTATTTAGTTGTACCCGCCATTTCGTTCTCCACAGTGTAAACTGACGTGAACTGAATATTATAGGTCTCTCCATCTGCTGAGGTGCAAGACAAAGGTGAGCTTTTTCATCTTAAAATGGTCCTATTTGGTCTCAAGGTCTTAATGTACTTGTAGAATCTCTTTAGATTATACTTAACTTTATGGTCTGAGGCTATTTCATATTCTCCATTGGCCTTTATGATATCCTCCTTAAGAATGTCCCTCCACTCCTTATATCGTTCAAGACGTTCACTTGAAACCATGTGTTTATAAGGAAGCTGTCACCTCCGTTAAAATAATTATTATGACAAGGCCTCAATCCCTGCGATCAACGTTGTTCTACCGGAATACCGACAATGTGCAACCGGCCATGTGAAACCTCCACTAATCATGCGAAGGGAATCGTAATCAACTCACACCTCTACCCAATTCCTGTAACTCAGCATTTCCCATGACCAAAGAAAGTCAGCCATACATCTTTAGTCTGGGGAGGAAACGCCGGCTGAAACGGACAGGATGTGCCAACTCCAAATTCACATTCTTCCAAAGTAGATATTGAACAAATATTGCTGAGACTGCAAGACATTAGTACTCACCACTGAGTCAGCCAATAGAAACCTCATATCCACCATAAAAAAACCTGCTATCACTTAGATATGGGGACAAAACCTACTCCCAATGTTCCAAATGCAATTGTCTAGAGCCTCCTATTGATTGAGATCTAAACCTCTGCCCCTGCTTTGGAATTTGATTGAACTGAACGCCTGCATTGCATTTGCCTTCCTAAACAACAACTGAAACTGCATGCTAAATATAAGAGAAAATTGAACTTGGAATTCTTTGTGATTTCAGAAAATTGTCTATGCCTCTTCTCTTTCCACCAAACATATGACCTCATAATTTCAACAAAGTATGGCAACTGCAACTTTTTTTCGAAGCACTCACTTCGTTCAAGTCATTCTGCAGCAGGCCCGCATCATCAATAAGATTTGGCCTTCCACCTATCATTGTGTCTTCTTCAAATGGAGCAACAACACCCTCAGTTCCTTTGAATGGATTCTTCATACATAATGTGAATAGCTGTGGTGCCAACCCTGACTCCTTTGAACTCCACTAGTCACGGGCTGCCATCCTGGAAGAGATCTCTTTCCCCAACTGTCTGCATTCTGCCAGTCATCCACGCCTCAATCCATGGCCTCTTATTTAGCAGTTTGCCATACTGCACCTTGACATATGTCTGTGGAAATTCAAGCCGGTCACCTCCACAGGCTTGACTTCGTCTAACTTTCTCATTACCTACTCAAAGCATTCTAATATGTTTGTCAAATATGATTTCTCCATGACAACCTGTGCCGATGCATCACGTACTTTGTAATCCCATCCTTCCAATGACCTTCGATAGTGTGTTTAACACAAAGCTGATTTATTTGATTGTTATCTAGAATATTAAATCTTTGCTTTCAGACCTGAATGTGAAGAACAACAAAATCAATCGCTGTTGAGATATGTAAACTCTACGCTGTCTCAGTAGGGTCGATGAGTGAGTGAATTCTATCCCTCAGTGGGATCCTCTCCTCTCTCAGCAGGGTCGATGAGTGACCTAACTGTTTTTCTTACATGTAGCAGGTCAATGCTTGCTGCCAACTGCAAAACAGATGGTTTGCTGAGAGTTGAGATGATCGCTTGAACCTATTCCTGGAATAAATACACTTTAAACGTCTCTCACAATTCGAAAATAGCGATGGGACACCAGTTGTACAGAGACTGGAGAGCATATACCACAGGCTACATGTTTGAAAGGTCTCTCCTCAATGTGAAGACGTTCATGGTAAACTCTCTCCAGGAACGTTTATAGTGATTAATGTCTTGCTTCAGTGTGAACACGTTGATAACACGTTAGTATTCTGGAAAGAGTGTAGCACTTTCCGCAGTCAGGGCATTTAAAAAGACCGGTTAATACTGTAAGAAAGGTGATGAACCAACCGGTTGCTCGGACTTTACAGCACGTCCCACAGATTTGGAACTGGACATGTCTCTCCTCCGGGTGAGCACGTGGATCAGACAGCAAGTCTCTATAATTCTTAATGGACTCTTATTTATGTGAGCATATTTCTTAGAGATGAAGCACATAGAGGGCTGATAACATTTTCTAAAGTCCGGAGAGATAAAAGGTTCCTCATTCGTATGAGCGTGGTGTTCGGTTCTCCAATCGCACACGTTTTAAAGCATTTTCCGCAGTTCAGACAGTGAAATGGTTTCTCATCATTTTGAACGAGCAGTTGTTGCAGCAGGTCAGAACCAGAGCGAATCTTTTCCCACACTCTGAGCAGGTAAATGGCTTGTTCCTGGTGTCATTGCGTCCATGGGAAATCAGGTCAGACAGGGAATGGATCCCCACATTTCCCAAGTCTTTCCTCATTATGACTGCAATTGAGGTGTGTAAGGACTGATGACAGGTAAAAACCTTGTCCACACACACAATAAGTGAACGATTTATTTCACACTTTAACCAGAGCTTTTTCCTTTCATGTTCAAAATCTGATTAAGTTGTATTTGGTATAAAATGCGCGGCTTCATCAGATTATGGTGGAGAGGTTGGTTTGTAAATCTTCCCCTTCCAATATCCTGCGAAATTGATGTTATCCAAAAATGCGAGTGTGAAACCGTTTTTCACAAGACTCTAGATTCTGTCTGAAGATAAGGTCTGAAGGTCAGGGATTTTCGACACGAAGAATTTGAGGAGAATTTTATCAGAAACATTCATGCACACAGCCTCCACCACAGAGAACGAGCAGGTCAGCAGGTGAATATGTACAGGATCACCTCCCTGTTACCTCCAGGTCAAACACTATCCTGACTTGTCTCACATCCAGTCCTGTTGGAGCAGACATTTCTTACATTTGAATCATTGCAAAACGGAGGCCTCTGACTTCAGTCCCAAACTCAAAATCCACTGCCTCGCCACTGAGTTGGAAGTGTGATATTGGAAGAACACAGCAGGGCAGGCAGCATCCAATGAGCAGGACAATCAACTTTTCGTGTACCAGCCTTCATCAGGAAAGATGCTTGTGAAGCGAGGTGGTAGAGAGACAAATGGGAGCGTGTGTGGCTGGGACAAAGTAGCTGAGAGTGTGATATGAGGATGAAGGTGGGGGTAATGATTTTAGGTCGCCGCACATGGTGGAGCAGATAGGTGGGATGGAAGATGGACAGATAGGTCAGTTCATGAGAGTGGCAGAAGCCCTGGACCTGAATGAACTTGGCTTTTTTGGGAGGGAGAGTTGACACGTTCAGCCATGGGCCAGTGGTGTTGTTTGGTGCGGGTGTCTTGGAGAAGTTTTCTGAAGTGGTCTGTAATTAGGCATCCGATCTCCTCAATGTCGAGGAGACTGCAAAGTGAACAATGGATGCAGTAAATAACATACGTGGAAATGCAGGTGAAACTCTGATGGACATGGAAGGGTCCTTTGCGGCCTTGGACAGAGTTGAGGGCGGAGGTGTGGATGGATGTTTTGCAAATCCCGTCTTGGAATGAGAAGTTTCCTGGGAGCGGATGGGTGGGTGGTTTGGTGGGGGCATGCACCACCAGGTAGTCGAAGAGGGAATGATCTTCACCGAAAATGGGTAGGGGTGGGGAGGGAAACACATCTTAGTTGGTGGGTTTCATTTGCAGCTGACGGAAATAACGGAGGATGACATGATATCTACAGAGGTTGCTGGATTTTAAAGTGATGTAGAAGGGACTACCGTCCTTGTCATAGTTGGAGGGATAGGTTGTGGGAGCGGAGTTGAGAGAAGTGGATGAGATGAGGTGGAAGGCATCATCGATCACGTGCTAGGAGAAAATGCTTCGCCACTGAATCCATCACCTCCCTGGCAATTGTCTAAGTCTGAACAGGCAGGTCATAAACATGGTGACATTCTTCACTTCGTGATGTGTTTTTAACCACACATCCACAACATCACCATGTCAGCCTACTTGCAGTTCATGAACATCATTAACTCTTCCATGTCTCTGCTCTTCTGCAACTCATATTTTAATCCATTCGTTTGGACGGCACGGTCATAATACACTTCCATCCGTCCTTTCAAATTCCCTCCCTGCTGTGGTGCTCGAGATGCAAGGAATAGGGAGTTGAACACTTGGCTACAGGGATGGTCCAGGAGGGAGGGTTTTGGATTCTTGGATAACTGGGGATCTTTCTGTGGTAGGTGGGACCTGTACAAGCAGGATGATCTTCATCTGAACCAGAGGGGTACCAATATCGTGGGGGGAATTTCACTAAGACTACTGGGGTGTGCTTAAACTAATCCAGCAGAGGGATGGGAACCAAAATTGTAGTTCAAGAATAGAAAGGTTGAGAGTAGTGAGGTCCAAAAACAAGGTTCAGGGACACAAGATGGCGCCGGTAAGCAAGAAGTTGGTTTGGAGTGTGTCTACTTCAATGCCAGGAACATCTGGAGTAAGGTCGAGGACCATTGCAGGATTGGTTGGTACTTGGGAATTCGGTGTTGTGGCCATTTCGTAGACATGTATAGAGCAGGGACAGAATGGTTGTTGCAGATTTCAGGATTCAGATGTTTCATTAAGAACAGAGAAGAAGGTAAAAGAGGGGGGACGTGTGGCAGTGTTGGTCAAGGACAGTATTACAGTTGCAGAAAAGATGTTTGGGAACTCGTCAAATGAGATAATATGGGAATAAGTTAGAAACCGGAAATGAGATGTCACCCTATTGGGAGTTTTCCATAGTCCTCCGAATACTTCCAGAGATGTAAAGGAAAGGATAGCAAAGATGATTCTCGAGAGCAGTAAGAGAGACAGGGCAGTTGTTATGGGGGATTTCAACTTTCCAAATATTGACTGGGATCACTATCGTTCGAGTACTATAGATTGGTCAGTTTTTGTCCAATGTGTGCATGAGGGCTTTCTGAGACAGTATGTAGTCAGGCCAACAAGGGGCTAGGAGACATTAGACTTGGTACTGGGTAATGAGCCCTTCCAGTTGCTAGACTTGGAAGTAGGTGAGCACTTTGGTGATAGCGATCACAATTCTGTTATGTTTACTTTTGTCATAGAAATGGATAGGTGTATATGACTGGGCAAGAGTTACAGCTGGGGGAATGGCAATTATGATGCGATTAGGCAAGATTTAGGAAGCCTAGGATGGAGAAGGAAACTGCAGTGGATAGGCACATTAGAAATGTGGAGCTTATTCAAGGAAACTCTACTGTGTTTCCGAGATAAGAATGTACCTGTCAGGCAGAGTGAAAGCTGTCGAGAACGGGAGCCGAGGTTTACGAAGGAAGTAGATTGTCTGGTCAAGAGGAATAAGAAGGCTTATGTTAGGATGAGATGCGAAGGCTCAGTTAGGACACTTGAGGGTTACAAGGTAAAAACAATGACTGCAGATGCGGGAAACCAGATTCTGGATTAGTGGTGCTGGAAGAGCACATTGGTTCAGGCAGCATCCAAGTTACAAGGTAGCCAGGAAAGATCGAAAGAGAGCTCAGATGAGCCAGGAGGAGACATAAGAAGTTGTTGGTGGATAGGATCAGGGTAAAGACTAAGGCTTTCTATAGGTATTTAAGGAATAAAAGAATGACGCGAGTAAGATTATGGCCAATCAGCAATAGGAGTGGAGAATTGTGTGGAGAGTCAGAGGAGATGGGGGAAGCACTAAATGAATACTTTTCAACAGTATTCAGTCTAGAAAACGACAATTTTGTCGAGGAAAATACTGAGATACAGGCTACTAGACGAGGTGGGATTGAGGTTCACAAGGAGGAGGTATTAGAAATCCTGCAGAGTGTGAAAATAGGTATGTCCCCTGGGCCGGATGGGCTTTATCCTAGGATCCTCTGGGAAGCCAGGGGGGAGATTGCCGAGCCTTTGGCATTGAACTTTAAATCGTCATTGTTTCCATCAATAGAGCCATAAGACTGGAGGATAGCAAATATGGTTCCCCATGTTCAAGAAAGGGAGGAGGGACAACCCTGTTAAATTTAGATCATTGAGCCTCACGTCAGTTGTTGGTAAAGTGATGGAAAAAGTTATAAGAGATAGGATTTATAAACATCTAGAAAGGAATAATTTGATTCGAGATAGTCAGCATGGTTTTATGAAGGGTAGGCCGTGCCTCACAAACCTTACTGAGTTCTTTGAGAAGATGACCAAGCAGGTAGATGAGAGTAAACCGGTTGATGTTGTGTTTATGGATTTCAGCAAGGTGTTCGATAGGTTCCCCACAGTTGGCTATTGTACAAAATGTGGAGGAATGGGATTTTGGGAGATGTAGCAGTTTGTATCAGTTATTGGCTTGCTGAAAGAAGACAGAGGGTGGTGGTTGATGGGAAATGTTCATCCTGGAGTCCAGTTACCAGTGGTGTAGCGCCAGGGTCGGTGTTGGGTCCACTGCTGTTCGTTACTTTTTATAAACGACCTGGATGAGGGAGCAGAAGGGTGGGTTCGTAAATTTGCAGACGACACGAAGGTCGGTGGAGTTGTGGATATTGATGAAGGATGTTGGAGTTTACAGAGAGACATAGATAAGCTACCGAGCTGCGCTGAGAGGTGGCAAATGGAGTTTAATGCGGACAAGTATGAGGTGATTCATTTTGGTCGGAGTAACCGGAATGCAAATTACTGGGCTAGTGGTAAGTTTCTTGGTAGTGTTGATGAGCAGAGAGATCTTGGTGTTCAGGTACAATATCATTGAAATTTGCCACCCAGGTTGACTGGGGTTTTAAGAAGGCATACAGTGTTTTAGCTTTGATTTATTGAGGGATTGAGTTCTGGAACCATGCGGTTATGCTACAGCTGGACAAAACTCTAGTGCTGCTGCACTTGGAGTATTATGTACAGTTCTGGTCACCACATTATAAGAAGGATTATGAAGCATTGGAAAAGGCGAAGAGGAAATTTACTCGGATGTTGTCTGGTAAGGAGGGAAGGTCTTACGAGGAAAGGCTGAGGGACTTGTGGTTGTTTTCGTCAGAGAAGAGGGTTGAGAGGTGACTTATGAGAGTAATATAATATAATCAGAGGGTTAGATATGGTGGACAGGGAGAGCCTTCTTCCAAGAATGGTGACGGCGAGCACGAGGGGGCATAGATTTAAATTGACGGGTGATAGATATAGGACAGATGTCAGAGGTAGTTTCTTTACTTAGAGAGTAGTAAGGGTATGGAATGCTTTGCCTGGAACAGTAGTAGATTCGTCAACTGTAAGTACATTGAAGTCGTCATTGGATAAGCATATGGACGTACATGGAATAGTGTAGGTTAGAAGGACTTCAGATTGGTATGACAGGTTGGTGCAACATCGAGAGCCGAAGGGACTGTACTGCGCTGTAATGTTCTATGATCAATGTTCTATGGTCTAACTCCCACTGCTTCTGTTCAAGGGTGTACTTGCGTTCTGTTCACTGTTTCATTGTGCATTATCTGAATGGCATTTTTACTAACGCCCATTTTCCGAAACGTGCAATGCGGCTTTTGCAGCTTTATCTTTCCACAAGGGCTCCCACATGTTGGAAGGGAATGAGTTGCAGGTTATTCACCCAATGATGTAATCCTGAGGTCTTACGTCTCCTGCATGTGGGAGTACTCATAACAAGGGTTACTCAGCCATCACTGTTCGGCTAAATTTCAAAGTTTTCATCATTTTCTGCAGATCTCTTGACTGTCTTCCCTCTATCTATCACTGTCATCTCCTCCAGCCCACTCAAGAGCAAACAGAGCTGGTCAATAGTATGCCAACCCAGCCAGCGGACACGACACCCAAGATTATGTTTTAAAGTGCACTATCAGATATCTGCATTTCCTCGAATTCCAAACTCCGGAGCATATTCGATTTGAACTGTTTCATGTTTAGTGCCTAAACATCACCTGCCAAGGCCGTAAATTATGAATTGCCGTGGCTACGTAAATCGCACCAGGCAAAAGGAAAGGAATTATTCACCAAGTGATTAAGAAAAACTGCAATACGTGGTGAAATCAAGGGCAATTAACTGGTATCAATACTACGTCGTGCCTTTTATATAATATAAGCGTCAAAGCTTTTAGTCTGAGTGAGTTTAAACAAATGCTGATCCCTAACACATTATGAGATATTGGGAAGCTGACAAAGTTTTATATCAAACAAGTGATCAAAGAAGTGGGTTTCAAGTCGTATTTTGTCACACAAAACGAAGCTTGTATCACAAAACTGAGATTACCGAAGTTTTTTCTGCTAGAGGTCATCATCTTTTGTCAGCCTCAAAACGTTTCATATGTTAGTGCTGCCATAGCTCAGTGGTTCGAGCCCGGGGTTGTAACCTCAATTCACACTACAGCCTTGCTGAATTTTCTTGCAACTATTGCAGCAAGAATCCGAAGGTGCGTTCTCCATGTTGTCAGGAATTATTTTTGAAGGAATAGCTGGAAGTCATTTTATACGCAGACCAGGCCGCATTTGTTACAGTTTGGAAGTCCACATCCGCGTTTTTCCTTCGAGGAGCATGAGGATGACAAGCTTCTGATGCGAAGAATGCCTTCGTTTTGCAGGAAGAACAACGTGACTCAGGAGAAGCAGTAAAGTAACGGTGAAACAGTGGGGGACGAAAACGTACAGGGATGCATCTGAATGCTTCCGTTCCTTATGTAGAGTCAGGAATGTGCTGGAATCCAATTAAACAAGTAGGAGGCTGGAAGACCACAGCTAGCCAGGCTGCCATCATAGTTGGAGAAGTCAACGTTTAGCAGGTACCAATTATTGCCGATTGGGGCAGTCCTCGACGGACAGCCTCTAGCATGTTTACCCCTCAGCATATGTAAACAGAATCAGGTTTTAAAGCGAGGCATAAAGAAAGAAGAGGCCAAACGGGTCAATTCCTCATTGTATGGAAGTTGGGCTCTCCTCAGGCCTTTGTCACTTTCAAAAGATGTGTCTGCATAGTTCCCTCTATGGGTCAAAATGAGTCTCAGTTCTCCCGCAGTTCATGAACAAATTTGACATTATCTGAATTCAGTCTCATTCACTGGTTTATTTGAGATTAAAACTTTGCAGGGAAAGTCTCATTCAGATGAGCATTTCAGACGTCAGGCTGGGGGCCAATTAGTGGAAACTGGAAACGAGAATATTTGGAAGTTTGATGACTGGCACTGACATAATGTATTATTCTGTGATGTAAAAGCACGGTGTCACAAGCACTCTTCTTTTGGAAGGAATTTCTCATCGCAGGAAAAGAAAGCTATGCCTTTAAGAAAAGACACAATTGCACATGCCGTCCTTCCTGGTCGACGAGTGGTTACGATGCAGCGCTTTCATCGCTGTGATTTGGGTTCATTTGTTGGTCAGGGAATCAGGATTTATTGTTCCTGATAACGGCAACAACAAAAGTAGAACATCTTTGACATTTCAAACGCGACCGCATGTGCCTTGCAATATTGTACAGGGCCGCAAGGTGGCTCACTGGTTATCACTGCTGCCTCACATAGCCAGAGATATGATTTCCCTCCAACTGTGTCGACTGTCAATAAGGTGCCTTATTCGGGAGCAAATGAAGAGAAAAAGGGCAAGGAGTTAAGACATAGGAGTGGAAGTAAGGCCATTCGGCCCATCGAGTCCACTCCGCCATTCAATCATGGCTGATGCGCATTTCAGCTCCACTTGCCAGCGTTCTCCCCGTAGCCCTTAATTCCTCTAGACAACAAGAACCTATCAATCTCGGCCTTGAAGACATTTAGCGTCCCGGTTTCCACTGCACTCCGTGGCAATGAATTCCACAGGCCCACCACTCTCTGGCTGAAGAAATGTCTCCGCATTTCCGTTCTGAAATGACCCCCTCTAATTCTAAGGCTGTGTCCACGGGTCCTAGTCTCCTCGCCTAACAGAAACAATTTTCTAGCATCCACCTTTTCAAAGCCATGTATTATTTTGTACGTCTCTATTAGATCTCCCCTTAATCTTCTAAACTCCAAAGAATACAATCCCAGTATCCTCAGCCGTTCCTCATATGCTAGACCTGTCATTCCAGGGATCATCCGTGTGAATCTCCGCTGGACACGTTCCAGTGCCAGTATGTCCTTCCTGAGGTGTGGGGACCAAAACTGGACACAGTACTCCAAATGGGGCCTAACCAGAGCTTCATAAAGTCTTAGTAGTACATCTCTGCTTTTATATTCCAACCCTCTTGAGATAAGAGACAACATTGCATTCGCTTTCTTAATCACAGACTCAACCTGCATGTTTACCTTTAGAGAATCCTCGACTAGCACTCCCAGATCCCTTTGTACTTTGGCTTTATTAAGTTTCTCACCATTTAGAAAGTAGTCCATGCTTTTATTCTTTTTGCCAAAGTGCAAGACCTCGCACTTGCTCACGTTAAATTCCATCAGCCATTTCCTGGACCACTCTCCCAACCTGTCTAGATCCTTCTGTAGCCTCCCCACTTCCTCAGTACTACCTGCCTGTCCACCTAACTTCGTATCATCGGCAAACTTCGCTAGAATGCCCCCGGTTCCCTCATCCAAATCATTAATATATAATGCGAACAGCTGTGGCCCCTGCACCGAACCCTGCGGGACACCGCTCGTCACCGGCTGCCATTCTTTTATCCCTTTTATCCCAACTCTCTGCCTTCTGTTAGATAGCCAATCCTCAATTCATCCCAGCAGCTCACCTCGAACACCATGGGCCCTCACCTTGCTCAGCAGCCTCCCGTGTGGCACCTTATCAAAGCCCTTTTGAAAGTCCAGATAGACCACATCCACTGGGTTTCCCTGGTCTAACCTACTTGTTACCTCTTCAAAAAATTCCAACAGGTTTGTCAGGCATGACCTCCCTTTACTAAATCCATGTTGACTTGTTCTAATCAGACTCTGCTCTTCCAAGAATTTAGAAACCTCATCCTTAATGATGGATTCTAGAATTTTACCAACAACCGAGGTTAAGCTGATTGGCCTATAATTTTCCATCTTTTGCCTTGATCCTTTCTTGAACAAGGGGATTACTACAGCCATCTTCCAATCATCCGGGACCTTTCCTGACTCCAGTGACTCTTGAAAGATCTCAACCAATGCCTCTGCCATTTCCTCAGCAACCTCTCTCAGAACTCTAGGGTGTATCCCATCGGGGCCAGGAGATTTATCAATTTTAAGACTTTTTAACTTTTCTAGCACTATCTCTTTCGTAATGGCAACCATACTCAACTCAGCCCCGTGACACCCTTTAATTTTTGGGATATTACTCATGTCTTCCACTGTGAAAACTGAGGCAAAGTACTTGTTAAGTTCTCCTGCTATTTCCTTATGTCCCATCACTAGGCTCCCTGCATCAGTTTGAAGTGGCCCAATGTCTACTTTTGCCTGTCGTTTGTTTCTTATGTACTGAAAGAAACTTTTACTATTATTTCTAATATTACTGGCTAGCCTACCTTCATATTTGATCCTCTCATTTCTTATTACACTCTTTGTTATCCTCTGTTGGCTTTTGTATCCTTCCCAATCTTCTGATTTCCCACTGTTCTTAGCCTCTTTATAGGATCTCTCTTTTTCTTTAATACATTTCCTGACTTCCTTTGTCAGCCAAGGTTGTCTAATCCCTCCCCGGTTAATCTTTCTTTTCTTGGGAATGAACCTCTGTACAGTGTCCTCAATTATACCTACAAACTCCTGCCATTTTTGCTCTAGTTTCTTCCCGGTTAGCCTCTGCTTCCAGTCTATTTTAGTCAGTTCCTCTCTCATGCCCTCATAATTACCTTTATTCAACTGTAACACCATTACATCAGATTTTGCCTTCTCCCTTTCAAACTCCAGACTGAACTCTACCATATTATGTTCGCTACTTCCTCAGGGTTCCCTTACTTTAAGATCTTTTATAGAGTCTGGTTCATTGCAAAGCACTAGGTCCAGAATAGCCTGCTCTCTTGTGGGATCCATGACAAGCTGTTCCAAAAAGCCATCCTGTAAGCATTCCATGAATTCCCTTTCTTTAGATCCACTAGCAACATTATTTACCCAGTCCACCTGCATATTGAAGTCACCCATGATCAATGTAACCTTGCCTCTCTGACATGCCTTCTCTATTTCCCGGTACATGTTGCGTCCCTGGTCCTGACCACAGTTGTTCTGTGAGGGTTAATCCCTGGAGGATGGGTGTGCATTTGTTGCTTCGATGACTCAATTTCTGAACTGTAGGAATTCCATGTTCCCTTATTGTGTTGCTTTAGCACATGTTCAGCCAGGGGAGAAAAGTGAGGAAAAACAGTCACGACCCAATCAGTGATTAATCCATTATGCAACAACCAACTGATTCACTTTTGCCTGAACGAGCTCCCATTTTCCCTACATTGGTAAGGGTAGTAGACAGCATTAGAGCGGGTTTTCATGTGATGTTTTGGCCCCAGCATCCTTTCGCAATATGGACTATACTGGGACAGAAGGAGATGATTAAAGACATGGATGGCGAGAACTGGAATGAAAAGACGTCAGGAAGAATTGACAGCGTTTACTTGGAAACAGAGAAATGGAAAGGAAGCCAACGATGTAGTGGGGGATAATACCATTTGAAAAGACAAAGCGGGGTTTCATGGAAAGGCGGAAAAGATGAATAGATCATGTGGCATGACACCAGGCAAAGCTGAGTTGTGCCCATATGGGAGGTTTCCAGGCGATGTGAATTTGGTGAGAGTAAACAGGAGGGAAATTCCCTCATTCGGATGGATCTATATCTAGAGTATCGAACTTGAAAACCAGCGATGAATGATAAAGAGAAGTTTGGAGCTCGCAATCTTTTTCCTTCTACAGCTATTGAACCCGAAAATGATGACATTTCCTCAGGAAAAAATTTTCAGCAACTGATTCTAAAATATTTGTAAAGATGCGTGCAGACACACAAGGAGTGTATTTCACCTGGACAGGGAGTCTGGGCGGCCAGGATGTGTATGCGTTAGGTGCACACTCACTAATTGGTTAACGTAATTGGAAAGAAATCTCATTCCACCTTCAACTGAGCACGACTAAGTATAGAATCAGCTGATTGCGAGGAAAGGTTGAGCAGCTTGTTCTACGTGAACTTCTATAAATTGTAAAAGAACTGAGCTGTTTGTGTTAGCTCAGCATTAAAGGGAAGCCGGGTAGCTCAGTCCGCTGCATAACTGGTTTATGCTATAAAGTGATGCCAGCAGTGTGGGATTAATTGTCACAATTGTCGCATACCCTCAGGATCCTGATCTCCTCACTCAGCTAATACTTTAGAAGATGGCGACAATCACGGTGAAATTTTACTATCGTGAGTTGGAACTGACCTGCCGATGTAATGCACCTTTATTCTTTCATCTGTTGCACTGGAAAATTTGGCTGCAATCACAGAGAAGGGAGTGAGTTCATTTGCTGCTCACTCATCTCTCCCAACCATATCTAGTGACAAGACACGAAAAAATTCCTGTTGGAATTCTGTAATCTTCATAGCAGTACTTAGATACATCTTTGTCATTTCTATTTCAGTTTTTCTGATAACAGGCAAAATGTCCAATGAGATAAACATATTAATTTTTGAATTGTTTTAATGGACTGTGCGAGTTTGCAGCAAAACCAATAAAATGAAACGAGCTAAACATCCTTTCCAGAATTTAACACAGCGCAGGCTCAGCGACATGAGAAACGTCATCGACTTCAAAAATCATCTCTGTATCTCTAGTGAGTGATGGATATTCTCTAAGGGGGTCTTTATGGCTGGTCTTAAGTTACTGAGGTAATTCATAAGGACAGAACGCTCCTCAAAATCAGATTTCTTTTGAATAAATGCTGTTTTACTCAATGTTCTTTTGCAACTTTAAAATAAATATGCTGACACACACATACATGCATGTGCGCACACACACACATATATATGTATGTATATACATATATGTACATACATATAGGTCGCACATTCGACGTGAAGAACATTCAAATGGCTGACTATCCATTCCAAATATTCTGAATTCACACACGCACACATACACACATATGCATGTATATATATGTTCTTCCTGTAGAATGTTCTTCCTGTGGAATGTGCGAGCTAAGAGTTTTCAGTAATGTCCCTGACATTTGAATTTGCGGGAAGTGCACCCAAGTCCATCTCCTTGGCAACAACCTTAGGGAGCTGGAGCTGAACATTGGATGTTTTGGGAGTCTGAGGTGAATTGAGAGAAGTTATAGGGAGGCAGTTACACTTCAGATACAAGGAAAAGGTCGATGGGATACAGCCGGGAGACGAAAAGGGAACAGGCAGCCAGTGCAGGCATCCGCTTTGGCTGTGCCCATCTGTAACAAGCACACCGTATGTGTTACTTTTTGGAGGGATCATCTACGAGGGGTAAACCATGTGGCACAGATCTCTGGCACAGTGTTGTCCCTGTGATCAGAAGGGGAGGGGAGAGGGGAGGAGAGCAATAGTTATTGGAGACTACATAGTGAGGGGGACAAATTGCAGTTTCTGTGGGTACAGGGCAGGCTCATGATTGATGTGATCCCTCCAAGTTACCGGGGTGGTGATGTCTCGCAGGGTGGTTTCTGGATCCTTAAGAGGGAGGGGGAGCTGCCCGTGGTCATGTTTCACATACACACTAACAACATATGTAATAAAACTGATGTGGGTGCATGGCAGAAATTCAGGGATCCAGGTCAAACAGAGTTTTTCTCTCTGATTAGTTACACATATTATAGTGATGGAAGAATAGAGAGAGAGAGCAGATGGAGACGTGGTTGGAAGGAGGTTGCAGGCGATAGGGATTTGGATATCTGGATAATTGGGGCTCATTCTGGAGTCGGTTGGACCTCAACAAACAGGATGTTCTTCACCTGAACCGGTAGGATACCAATATCTTGAGTGGATAATTTTCTAAAGCTCCTCAGGAGGGTTTAAACGAATTCCGCAGCAGAGTGCGAACCTGAATTTTAGCTGCAGTTTGCAGGAAGCTGTGAGTGGTTAGGACATAAATAGGTTTTTGGGTTTGGGACTGAATGCTGGCAAGGATGAAGGTGGTTTGAAGTGTATCTACTTCACCGTTAGGAGCATCTGGGATAAAGCAGGTGTCATGGGTTGTTGACTGGGACTTCAATATTGTGGCCATTTCAGAGACATGAATGGAGCACTGAAAGGAATAGTTGTTCCTGGCATCTCAGTCTCGACCTTTCATTAAGAACAGGAAAGTCGTTACAGAGGGGGAGATGTGGCATTTTTAGTAAAAGACAGTACTATGGTAGCAGAAAGGATACTTGGTGAGGACCCGATTCAATCTGCTGAACTAGAATGGGCTGAGACTAAAATCAGGTAAGTAGAGGTCACTACCAAAATGTTCTAGAGATATGGAGGAAAAAATTGCAACGATGATTCTGGATAGGAACGGAAGTAACAGGGTAGTTGTGGTGGGGAAGTTTAACTTTCCAAATATTGATTGGAAATCTTATTGTTTGAGGAGCTCTGATTGGGCAGTCTTTGTCCAATGTGTGCAGGAGCGTTTCGTGACACAGCATGCAGACACGCCAACAAGAATCAAAAACATATTGGATTTGGTACTGCTTAATGAAGCAAGTCAACTGTTCGATTTGGAGGTAAGTGAGCACTTTGGTGCTGGTGACCACAATTCGGTATGGTTATTTAGTGATGGATATCGCTGTGCATGAGGTACCGCTGGGAGAAAGGCCAGTATGATGCGATCAGGCAAGAGTTAGAATGCACCAGATGGGAAAGTAACCGCAGGGGTTTTGCACACCTGAAGTATGGAGCTTGTTCAGAGAAGCTCTCATGCATGTCCTTGCTAAGTAAGTGTGCGTCATGCAGGGGATATGAGGTTGAGACAGAGAGCAATTGAAACTCAAAAAGTTGAATTTCTTGCCAAGAGGGACAAGGTGGTGCATGTAAACATGAAATATGAAGACTGAGTTAGGACACTTGAAAATTAAAAGCTAGCAAGGAAGGGGCAAAAGAGAGAGCTACTCAGAGCGAAGAGGGGATATGAAAAGTCTTTATCTGGCAGGGTAATTTAAAACCCTGAAGCTGGTCATTTCACGAATAAAAGAATATCTAGGATATGATTCGGGCCTTTCAGGAGAGCAGTAGGAAGTCGTCAACGGAGTCCGAGGATAGGAGAGGCGCTGAATGTATATTTTTCATCATATCTCAAATGAAAAAGACAATATTGTCGAAGTGAATTTTGAGATGCAAACTGTTAGAATAAACGAAATTGATATTCATAAATACGAATTGTTAGCAACTCTTGAACGCCTGAAAATGGATTTGTCCCCTAGGCTTGATGGGATGTATAGTAGGATTCTCTGGGAATCGTGGGAGGAGATTGCAAAACTTTTGAATACCAACTTTATTTCGTCAATGTTTAATTCATTAGTGCGAGAAGACTCGAGAAGACTCGAGTTCACGAAGGGGAGTAGGGAGAACGCTGGTAATTTTAGAACAGTAGCTGTATTTCCTTGTAGGTGAATTTTTGGGAAAGATTATGAGAGATATGACTTATGATCACCTAAGAATGAAGAAGTTGATTCGCTACAGTCAACACAACTTTTTGAATAGCAGGTTGTGCCTCGCAAACCTTTTTGAGCTCTTTGAAAAGGTCAAAAAACAGGTGGATGAGAGTAAAGTGGTTAACGTGGTAGATATGATTTTCACGAAGGCACGGTCGGCTGTTGCATAAAATACAGAGACATGGGTTTGAGGGTGATTTAGCGGTTTAGATCAGTAATTGGCTCGCTGAAAGAAAAAAGAGTATTGCAGTTAATCAAAAATATTCATCCTGGTGTTCAGTCACTCATGGTGTACCACAAGGTTCCTTTCTGGGTCCACTGCTGTTTGTCACCTGAAAATATGACCTGGGTTCGGGCATGAGATGATGGATGAGCAAATTCGCAGAACACACTAAGTCGATGGATTTGTCAACAGTGCCGAAGTCTGTTGCAGGTTACAGAGGGACATGAATACTCTGTAGATCGGGGCTCAGAGGTTATTGTGGAAATGTGTGAGGTGATTTACTTTGGAATGAGCAACAAGAATAAAACGTTCTGGGCTAATTGTAATATTCTTGGAAGTTTAGATGACAAGAGCGATCTCAGCGTCCATGCATATAAAACTCTGAAAGTGAACACACACATTGATGGTTTTGTTTGCAGGGAGCACAGTGTTCTAGTTTTTTTTGGAAGAGGGATTGAGTTTCAGGGCGAAACGATCCCTTTGCAGCTCTAGAGATTTGTCTGGTCTGGCCAAACTTGTCGATTTGCGTGAGGTTCTGTTAGCCACATTATAGGACGGATGTGAAAGCATTGGAAAGGGTGCAGACGAGATTTCCTCGGATGTTGTCTTCCGTGAAGGGAAGGTCTTACGAGGAAAGGCTGAGGGTCTTGAGGCTGTTTTTTTTGATAGAGATAAGAAGTTTCAGAGGTGAATTAATAGAGACATAAAAGATGATCAGTGGTTTCCGTACGGTGGATAGTGAAGGCCTTTTTCTACAAAATGGTGAAGGTTGGCACAAGGGCACATCGATGTAATTTGAGGGTGATAGATGCCGTGGTAGATGCCATTCTCAGAGAGGAGTAAGGGTGCAGAACGCCTTGCCTTCAACAGTCGCATACTCACCAACCTTCAGGGCAAATGAAAATGATCATTGGATAAACTTACGGCTTGTAATGTCAAAATGCTGGTCAGATGGACTTCAGATTGGTATCACAGGTCGGTGAAACATTAGTGCCAAAAGCACTTCATTGCAGTGTAATATTCCGGGTTTGAACTGTTCTTCAGCTTGAAGTTACAATCATCTCTGGTCACTATCAGTGAGCAAACACCTGGCGAGAATCCAATGCGCAACATTGGCAGTTCATGTACTGCCATTCTGTCATACAAGTACAGCAAGCTAACTAATTGCACCACTGGATCTGCCATCTAATGAAGACGAATGGCTCCTGATCTTACCACTGGGCCGCTCAACCGAATTACTCATTTTTTTTCTGTGTATCTGAAATGAAACGCAGACCTAAAGTGGTTATACTGATAATGGATCATCGATTATGAAACATCAGCTTCAGGAAAATGGCATACATAAATGTGGTGAAAATCGGTTTTATTGAATCTTGTGTACGTTTACCGTGGCTTCCTGCGTTGATCACAGGCAATGTTACGTGGCCATTGTACTGGGATTTTCTTTCTATCGGCTTCAAATCGTCAGACAATTCGATTCACTGATATTTCACCAACTTGTTCGCTTGTTCATATGACACATCGACCCACACTGCACACAACATCAACAATGTTCAGCATATTACGTGCACGAGCACGTGGCATGGTTTTTATGCACAGTGAAGATTGATTAATTTTCTGCAAGGGCAAATTAAATTCAGTTTAATTAGTATAGTCGCAAGAATCCAGAGTAAGATTCAAAATGTCAGAAATTCACGTTCATTACCTTGGCCAGAATTCCAGCCCAACAAAGGGGAAATCTGCCCTGAATCCCCAGCATCCACGCAATTGCTTGCTCCATGTGTCCACGTGGAAACCTATGTGAAGGAACATTTAGCCTGAAGGAGAACTTGTGAGAATCCTCCGCTGTCTGATCTAAAGCTTAAAGAAGAGCTGTGTATTCCAGCTGGGAGTGAAGTGAGGTGGAGGTGAGGCCAAAATATTACTTGGCGTTTAATTCATATTGTCCTCATTGTGATTATATAAAAAAACTGGGTCAGAAATGGCACAGACACAAAGGAGTAGAAGGAGGCCATTCTTAACACCAATCCTGCCCCGCCACGTAATTTGATATCATTATGGCTGACACAACAATTTTATGTCTTTTTCCAGCCATCCACACCATCGTGTTGCCTACTGGCTAACAGATGTTTATCGATCTCTACCATAAATAGACATCGATAATGTAAATCTGTGGGAAGAAAATGTTCCGTTTCGAGACATTTGGGTTTATGCACGAATATTACTGGTTTTGCAGATGAGCGGCAGAATCTGGTCTGACCACTGTGCAAAACTTAAATTCAAACTCGACTCTGATGGGATTCGAACCCACAGCCTTTGAATATCAACCTGCACAGGGGTGTAGAAGTACAACGCGCTTTCCATTGCGCCACAGAGCCGCGCCAACAGCCCACTTTACGCACACAAGTTTGCCTTTGATGCATTCTGTTCTGGACACCGATCTTGCGCATGTCTGTCCATGTCACACTTTCCGGTACCTGGTCCTGATCGACTTGCGCTCTGGCTCATCAAGTGTTCGGCTATAGACTGCTCAAACGTTCTCATGACACTTATCTTTACCACATGTTCAGATAATGGTCTGCAGATAATCAATACACTATAGATGAAAGTATTCTTCCTAAATCTCCTCCTTGTCTCCTGTCTTTCAGTTATGTCACTCTGTTCCTTCCCAATACAGCCTTATCCCTGTCACACATATCTATCCTCTTCATAAAATGAGCACGTTAAACGGTTTCTCATTCAGCCTTCTCTGCGCTTATATAAACATCCCCAGCCGAGCTGGTGTACCTTCACAATGGGAGTGGTCAAGCCCTTGCCATTCTTTTCATCTCCTGTGAAATTCTCCTCCAGCAATCAGACGCTTCCAGTATCTGGTGATTACAATAGAAAAACAAAGTTCTCAGAAGAAAAGCCAAAATGTCTGAACAAAATCAGCAGCTCTTGGCCATCTCTGATGAGAAAGGAAAGTTAACGCTTCGAGTCCAATGATCCGTCTTCTGAACTGATGGGAAGGGCGGGTGGGTGAAGAGTGTGTAAGAGGGCGGACGGTTTCTAAAATGATTGAACTCGATGTTGGGTCCTAATGTTTGCATGGTCTGTCGGTAGAAAATGAGTTGCGTGTCTTCCAGCTTGTGTTGTGTCTTGAAGGAGCACTGCAGCAGACCAGAGATTGAAATGATGGTCTGGGAACACTGTGTCTCGATTAGAGTGGTGCTGGAAAAGCACAGCAGTTCAGTCAACATCCGAGGAGCAGTAAAATCGACGTTTCGGGCAACAGCCCTTCATCAGGGATACAGGCAGAGAGCCAGAAGGGTGAGAAGACATTGTAATATTGAAGTACAGGAGACTGGAAGATCTGGATAGTTTTTGTTGATTCTGGACAGAACGTAAGTGATCTCAGCTTTGTCACCGATTCTGTTTTCCTCTCCCCATTGGAGAGAGGACACCTTCTGAGCAGGAAATACAATTGCCTCGATTAAATGAAGTGCAGACAAATCTCTAGAAGATGTGACGAGAAGCTTCACAGTAAGGAGAGATATCGGAAACCAGCAGGAAATGTAACTTACAACATAGAACGTTACAATGCAGTACAGGCACTTCGGCCCTGGCTGTTGCCGCGACCTGTAAAATAATGTGATGTCCATTGTAATGGAAAATTTACATTTATTTTGAAACCAATAAAAGCACAGGGAAAAACAAATAAGTAAGTATCTTACGTTGCAGAGGCAAGTGTTGCAGACAGACTGAAAAAAAATGTAAAGTTAAGCCGAAATAATAGCAGACTTACAAGGCCAGGAAACTACCATATCAACAGTTAAGGAATGAGAAAAAAAACCTCCGTATCTGGAAAGTAACTCGAATGTTTCAGGCCCCTGAACTTGAGGTGTTGATAAGAAGAAGCGAATTCTAGTAATAAGGGAAAATGTGTTATTTGTGGAAGGTGAGCTAGTTACCTTTTTGGGAGATACAGGAGCAACATATTCAGTCCTTAAATCAAGGCAGTTGAGAGAGTCGACGTCGTGGGTGCATCAGGAGTCGTGATACGAAAGGGCTTGACCGCACCCCTACTTTGTGGAACCAGAAATGGTGAAACATTCCAATTCTCATTACTATTGTCGGAAATCTGTCCTTTAAATCAGATGGCTCGCGATCATAGGCTTGCAGGTAATACGAAAAGAAGGTTTACCAGCTCAAGCTGTAAATTACAACTCACGACCCCGATGCATGTCTATGAGTGGCGATTAAACCAGAGAACCATCAGTTCAGTAATCTATTTGCTCGCCCAGCAATCAAGTATCCTTGTTAATTCAATTAACACAGATTTTCTTGCTGGGGATATGCTGCACTGCACAGCACACATACACCGTGATGGCCCTTACAAATCATATGAGAAAGATTGTTTGAGGAGATTGGTTAAACCAGTTCAGTTAGTATTGTGCGAAGTTTATTGGAATGATCACAGATGTGCAGTCAGTTTAAAACTGTCCAAAGTATCTTTTGATGTGGAAGGCACCTTTCCTCACGTACCATTGGCGAAGGTATCCAGCGAGAAGTGGCAGGATTTGAGACGATGGGTACTGCATGCTCAAAAAAACGAAAGGTTGTGTCTTAAGCGACGATGTGCGTATCTGATTCCATGCAGATCTAAGGACAGATATGAAGAAACTAAATTGGCTCACTCAGGCAGACAGAGCAGTCCAGGTAACCCCCTCCAAGAGGGTAGGCTGTCAATTAGCTCTGGAAGATGTCTCGGACCCAACATTAAGAAGGGTCCCTACTGAGTGCAGGTCAAAAGGCAAACGTGATGTGGGGTTCATACGAAGCTGTGAACCCACAAGAATAGCCCCGAAGTCTGAGTATGTCCATGCAGAACACAGGACTCGTTAAAACCCGAGGCTGTCAAAGGATACTACTTTGAATCCCTCCTGAAGGCTTGAGTGATAATTCCCTGTGGATAATCATCGGTGAGAGCCCCCATTTTTCTGGTCAAAAAGGCAAACATTCCAGGTGAATCAGGGAAACGGAGCTTTGTTCAAGACATGCTGGTAGTGAATTATGCTGTTGTTCCGTCCGCCCCAAATGTTCCTAATCCTTGTACTCTATTAGTTCAAATTCCACCTGACAGTAAATGGTTCTCTGCTATGGATTTAGCAAATGTCTTCTTTAGTGTACCAGTACACCCAGAAAGTCACTTCTGGTTCACTTTCCCACTCAAAGGCAAATCATGTACATTCAAGCAACTTTGGCAAGCTTACTGTGAGTCCCCCAGCATAATTAATGGGGCTCGATGCTGGAGTCTGGAGATCCTTGTTTTAACTCAGGGGTCAGCGAGTCTGCAGTATGTACACGAATGCTTAACAGCAGCACCAACAGAGGAACAATGTGAGAAAAATACGCTTGCGTTGCTCTGCTATCTAGCCAGGAATGGGCACAAAGCTATTTTCGCAAAATTACAATTTTTGCAACAACAGGGGAAGTTCTTAGGTCACTTCTTTCTGAACAAGGGAAGGCTATTGGTCAAACAAAGTTCAAGCAATCCAGCAATTTCCAAAGCCTCACACGAAGAAACAATGGCTACTCTTTTTGGTCATGCGCTCCTACCGTAGAATTTTTATCCCACGTTACACAACCCTTGAGGCCCCGCTAAATGAAATTTTCAATGGCCAGGAGTTGCAGAACCAGAGACCGTAGCAGTTGAGTTGAAAATGGCGCTCCAAACCACACCTAAACTGGGGATTCCGAATCCAAACAAGCCTTTTATACAAACGGTAGATGCATGACATCTGTGCTGATGCAGGATAATGTGGGAAAATTGAGGCAGCTAGCTTACATTTTGCTTAAACTTAGACCCCGTAGCGGCAGGATTGCCTATATGCCGGCGAGTCGTGGCTGCAGCTGAAAAGGTTTGTTGTAGCGTCCAGGGACACAGTCGGCTTTGGAGAATTAACCCTACTGTTCCCACATGCATCCTTACTGTTTTCCGAGCAAAACACAGCACACATGTCGGCTCAGAAACAATACTGTGCTATTGGAGATGCCTAACATTACAATAACAAGACGTAACGTCCGTAATGCTGCTAGCCTTATCGCTGCAACAGGAGAGGGAGACCCACATGAGGGTATCACTGTAACTAATAAAATTTGCAACCCAGATCAGACGTGCAGGATTCACAAAATCAGAATCAGGAAATGGCTTTTCTTTGTGAAAAGGTCAGCATTCAGGAGCAAACGGACTGGCCAGACTTGTGTTTGGTATGCTGTAGTAACTACCCATGAGGCAGTCAAAGCGGAATCACTCCATTGTCATCTGTCTACTCAAGCAGTAGAGCTGATTGCCTTGACTGAGGCATGTAAATTGTCTGAGTGAAGGATAGTGAATATTTACACCAACAGCGAATATGCATACGGAGTTGTACATAACTGTGGAACTCTGTGGAAACACAGGGGCTTCTTGACCTACTCTGGAAAGCCCAAAATACACCGTGGCCTGACTTCTGACCTTCTGGAAGCGGTCCTACCGCCTAAATCATTTCCTGTCTGTAAATGTGAAGCCCACACAAAAAAGTACGATTCCCGTTCTCAAGGCAATGCGAATGCAAACTCAGCGGGAAGGACGGCAGCCCAGCAGCCGCCAAGTGATGAGTTAACATGTTTATGTCAAATATTTGTAATCCAAAGCAGACTTATGGGAGGTTGAGTCGCAGGCCACGCCGAAGGACAAACGTGAATGGACAATGGCAGAGTGCAGAATGAGGGAATGGGTGTGGTATGGCCCCATTGGTAAACCCTGTCTACCGCGATCATTATTCCCATTCCATGCCAATTAACACACAGTGAGGACCACGTGTCAAAAAGGGGGGATATAGCGAATAAAGTGGAATGATTTTATCGTGATATGTAATTTGGTTTCCGTGGTCGAATCTGTAACTCCTCTTCTGTCATGGTGCAAAATAATTTTCCAAAGGTCATCTTATTCAGTCCGGGACTGAGGTTTAGAAAAGAACAAATATTTCTGTTTTTTTGGAGCTTGCTGTGTTTACATTCTCCCCGCCTCACTCGAGATAGAAGGACTTATGAACTTCATTCCTGTCAGTCTAGGTGAGACACTTTGTGACGCGGGTAGTTTCATTGGCAAAGTAAAGATATTTATCCCCATGAAGCTTCCTTTCACCCTCTGTCTGCCCATTCATTCAATTTGATCACTGCTGTTCTGAAATATTTCACCTCTGCTCTCCTGTTGTTCTTCTGTAATTCGAGAGAACCTCGAACCGAATCCCAACATTATATTAATTTTCGGTTGTTTATGTTACATCAATGACCAGACCAGAAAAAACTAGCAGGAAATTGAATAACACAAACAAGATTTTTAAAATTCCTTCCAGAAAATTACCTACTGCAGAGACAGAATATGAGAAATGTCAGAGTGCACTGATATTTAGCCCATTTCACAATGCACAGATACTCGTAGACGAGTTCAGTCTTTGCAAAATGTTTATTTATAATTGTGACAATTCCCTGGGGCAGATCCTCCCTCAATGCACAAAAATGTATGCTGCCAAAAACTATTTCAGTTCAGATTAAAATCGCTCAGATTAAAATTGCTTTCTGTCAATCCAAAGTTTCCTGCGCCATGTCAATTGAAGTGTATCCAGATAATGTTAGAACTCCCAGCCTCTTCTCCCACAGCTTCCTATTCCATGTCAGCAGAAGTTGCTCCGGCCTAGTTTGGAGCTCCCAGCTTGGGCGTTTCACGCGCCTCTTTGCCTTCATAGAAGGACTGCATGTTCACGGACCTGATCACTGGCAGGAAGAGTAGAGATTTACGCGTTCATTCCACTCTCAATTTCCGATCGGATCTTCGCCACTGCGTCACTAAATTTCTCTGATTCCAGACCTGGAAACCGGTGTGAATGAAGTGTGCAAGCGTAGTTACTACCTTGTCTCGAGGCACTGGTAAAGTAACGATGTGAAACATCGTTGTTATTGGAACTTACATTTCAACAATTTGTGTGCTGCGCCTGTACATTTCATCTTTTCTTGAAATCTATCGAACTCATTCTTCAACATCCTCAATGATGGAATCTCCAAAGCCACTGAGGACATCGAAGATGACGATACAACCCAATCTCAGTACGTTAGCCTCTTGTGCATGTGGTGTTGTTCCTCGCCAATCTCAGCCATTGCATTTATTGCTTTTATGGTTGGATAATTTTTCATGTGATCGTATAGTGGCTCGTCCTCTGCATTGTGGCCGCAGCAACTTCCATTCAAATCCGAGTATCAGTAATGAGCAATTGTTCCATGTTACTCCACATAATCCTTCCAAAACAAACGCAGAAAGGAAACAATCAATTTTTAAAGTTAAAATGCTCTTGAAGGTTAGGATTTTTTTCTTCAAACTTTATCTGCACCCAATCTCGGCGAAGTTTCTCCCTTTCACAAGCACTATTCTTCCTTTCCTTCCCTCCTCCCATGTCACTGGGACATTGCACAAACCAACATTCACTTTCACATTGACACCGTTAAGTTAGTGCTGCAGCTGTCACTCCTGTTCGGTGAACGTGCCCCAATCCCACCATGAGGAGCTTTAAACCCAATTAATGCAATCGGATAATTTGGTTGGGTTATCAATCCTCATGTAAAGTGTTGATTTGCATGGACCAGAGTTCAATGGGGCACTGGGTTCATGAAGAGGACACAGAACGGTATCGAGGAAAAGAGACTTTATTGGAAAAGACCAATTTTTGGAATTCCCCACATTTATTTCAAGTGTTTATTCGTCTCTCGCAAGAGTGTTATGTACAATTCTGCAATTCACATAAAATAAGCGAAATGACAGCTGTGGAAACGGTGCAGAAGTGATTTGCCAATATATTGTCTGGATTGAAGAACTTCAGCTATGAAAGAGTTTAGACAGACTGGCCTTGCTTTTGTGAGAGCAGGAGAGATTGAGAGGAGACAGTATTGAGATATAGGAAATAATGAGGGGCATGGATTGGGTACACTGAACGAAAAGTTTATCGATGATGAATGGATCAATCAATCATATGATTTAAGATAAGATTCATAAATGTTCGAGTAGCTCTACACAAAAAAACTTTATCAGCTAGCGAGTGGTTGGAATCTGGACATCACTGTCTGTATATGTCGGAGCGGCAGAAATTCTAATAACCTTCAGAGATACTTCACTGTGAATTTGTAATGCTTGAGGCATACAATGTTAAATGATGGAAAATGGGATGAGGATAATCAAGCAGGTGTCATTGACAAGAGCATGCAAAAGTAGCTTGCAGACTCAGATAGCTCTGACATCCACTGTGTGGCGTTTGGTAACCTCCGTTGTCACGTGAGAGGCCAGGGTTCATTTTCCGGCTGGGGCATCTCTGACTGTTTCAGGGTTTCAAGGTTTGTGTAAAGATCTTCAGTTCCGGTGAAGGGTGTAGATGGTGTGGGGATGTTCGGTGGTTTTGGGAAGTTGGTTTGCTGCCGTTTCCTCCCCTTTCTCGGTGATATCCTCAAGGCAGATGAAACTCGTGTGAAGCGCTGCTGTCCTGCAGCGTTTCGAATTGGCTTGATTTATTGCCCACTGCTTTAATTTGCTGGTTCTTGTCGTTCTTTACATGTCCCAGTATGTTGGGTCCAGATCAACATGTTTTTTGATGGAGACATTGGATGAGTCTCGTCATTCTAGAAATTCTCTGGCTGCCCTCTGTTTAGCTCGCCCTAATATTTTTGTGTTGTCCCAGTCGACATCGTTGTCCTCGTCATCGCTGTGCATTGCTACTCGGAACAGCTGCTTGTGTTGTTTAGTGGATCCTCCAGAAATATTTTGCAACAGCAGATATTCCCGCAGATTCATTGTCAAAACCAACGCCAGGAGGACATGCCATTACCCAACAAACGAAGCTCTCTACATTATAGGTAAAAGTATGTCTCGGCATGTACACCCAGACTCCTCTGGCCACTCTGATGTATGAGACAGCATAAACCGAAAGGCACATTTGACAACAACTCACCAAAACATGGACCAAATACCCATCAAAGGCAGGACAAATTTGGGCAAACAATGTTGCATGTAGTGACAGCAGTAATCATTATAAAGGACAGACAACTCACGATACGCATTCTTGAAGATCAACTTGACACAAAACACCACTGCCACGTGTCCGCAGTAGGTTGACTCATGGCACTGAGTGTCGCTGATTTCGTGGCTGGAAGCTTGGAATGTTTGACAGTCTGCAGCAATGTAGAATGTGTTGCTGGAAAGGTAGAGCAGATTAGACAGCATCCAAGAAGCAGGAGAATGGATGTTTCTGACATGAATACTTCATCAGGCATTCAGCCAAATCGTCGATTCTGCTACTCCTCGGATGCTGCCTGACCTTCTGTGCTTTCCAGCACCATACTCTCGACTCTGATCTCCAGGATCTACAGTTCTCACTTTCTCCTCCGTCTGCAGCATTAGTTAGCTCCTTGTGTGAGGGAACTGTTGATATCACCAATGTAAAATTCGATTGCTGATTGAGAAATACAACCAGCTCCGCAGCCCAAAAGAGTGTACCTGTTGTTTTGATTTCCTGGCTGTACAATATATGCTTCTGTGATCGCACAGTTGGCAGTAATGTGGGGAGAGTCTGCAGTTATCTGCATTTACATCCTCGATGCTATTGATGTTGTTTGATTTGTTCTTGATTTGTGCAACAGTAACACAGTGACAGATCAATTAATATTGCAAGAAAATATCGAGGTTCTGGTGACATTTGATCAGAGATTACCGAGATTCAGGAGAAACGAATGTTGATTCATTCGGGTCGTGATGAAGAACAACCAGTGAAATAAGTCACCAGCGGGTATAGTTTACAAGGGCACTCACAGTAGCCAAAATGCGAAACAAAACGTACAAAATGACGAAGACAGATGAAGGATGAGAGTAATCGTGGGTAATCTGACTTCCACTCCCCAGCTCCCCTATTTCCCACACCCAACCCCATTGTAAACAAATTTTAGAGAGCAATGAACATCAATGTCGTCCTTTGGAACGATCCTAGTCTTTTCTAAATTTTCGATTCGGCTATTAGTTTCAGTTACATTTTTTCTTTCCTGGGAAACCATCTCTTTCATTGTTAGCAATCCGAAAAGAAGTCATCCTTTTTGTCAGGGAAATAATATGATACTGAACTTTGTTTTTGCCATAAGATTCCTCTGTGTCACACGTTTCTTCAACTTTCTCTCAATTTTAATAGTGCTCTGTCTTTTGACGCTTCCGACCAACGTGCATGTCCTCATAATCCGAACATGTAACTGCATCTGACAAGTTTTTCCCCACTAACCCAATCTATCTATATGCCTATGCGTATTGCCACGATCTCATCATAACATGCTCTCCCACGCGTGTTCATTGTCAGCAAATTTGGACACATTCCACACTGCCACTTGCTCAATGTTATTAACAGAGAGATAATTAAAGCCTTGAATGTAACCAGTCTTGAATGGCCTCTGCTGTAAATGCTTCTACATACTTGCTCCCCTCTGAATGTGAGAACATCCTCTTCATTTATTTCATAAGTGTGTAACCCCTTCCCCTGATATTGGGATCTCCGGTCCTTCACTATTCTGGATATAAAGTAGATCAGAACAAACTTTTAAAGTAAAACACACTCTCACTGCTGTCTCCAGTGCCAGTTCTGAGTTTTCTTTTTTGACCTCTGTTTGAAAAAACTGCCCTGATTAGCACATTATTATTGACAATGACACATCTGCTTCACAGGTGCTTCAGTGCCTGTGATTGGAGTGGAGCTGAAAGGCGCGATAAAAGTGCATCTTTTTTTCACTCGACCATTGCCATATTATTTATCTCTCTGCTCATGAAAATGGATCCTTCATATCCACTCTATCTCTCATCAATTCCGAGCATGTTTCCATCCCAGTTAATTTTAAATGATTTTTTGTTGGATGAGTTCTTTCTGCAATTCCAGAAAAACCGTCTCAACAACTCGATATGTTCAGAGGCTGCTCATTTCTTGACATGCAGGAAACTTGCGTTCTGAACCAGAAACGGATCTGACTCAAAACTTTATCTTTGTCTCTCTATCAACAGATAATAAAAAATGCATGGGATATATGTAGGTTTCACTGAGTTTATTTGAAGCAAGTTGTGTTTTTCCATTAAACGTCTTCACTCCTCGTCCTCTGGTCTATTGCTCTGACCAGAGGCAGCAGTTCCTCCTGACCATTAACCCACCCATCCACAGCTCTTTCTCCCACATCATTATAAAAGTCCCCAATAAATCTCCCATTAATCTTCTTTGCTCCAAACAAAGCATTCCCAGAGTCGTGAATTTCTACACAAAAGGAGGTCTATTTATCTCTGTACATGGTGCAAAGCAGAGGCTTGTGAAAAGGTTCTGAGAAAATTGTGCCAATTGTCAAGTGGGAACACTGTCAACAATTAAAACAGAAATCCTCGATATTCCTTTCGACGTGGATTCAGAGGAAAGTGAAGGGTGAACTGGCCGACAGGGCAGAGACAGTTTAGATATCTTTCCGTTCTTTCGGAGGCCGGTACTTTGACTCTGATGTACTCGCGACATGAACAGATCTGTGACATTGAAGAATTCTCGTTCCTGCACGTCAGGATGTCAAATCTTATCTCATTTCCGGGGCAATTAGAAAGCGTGGGAACAAATAGGACACTGAAAGGCTGGAAGTGAGACGATCCCTGTAGGATGATAACTGATTTCCGGTGTCGTGTGTGTGTCTATAAAGGGTGGGATCAGACTATTACCATGACTTCAACGTGAATGGCACGGGATTTATTTCGCAAAAGTCATACTAATTAAGGACGATTTTCAATATGGGAGGAGCAGGCTGCAGCTGCATTGCGGATCAGTGACACAATTAGCTCATCAGTCTCTGTGGCGATGTTAGTCAGTGCGTTCGGCTCTTCACTGACAGGTTGCTGTTCTCCCACGACCCAGGAACGGAGCGACAGCTGTTCTCACACAATCTGTTTTCTTTGTACGCACATTTCAGGGTTTTTACCGAGGCCAGAGAAATATTCTTCATAAGGCTCGATGGGGGGAGAATGTTCCAATTTTAGGACAGCTGATTCTCGGCGTCATGCATGTGTCTGCAAAGTGTGAGAACAAACTGTTCCCATTGTCCACAATGAATGTTCCAGGATTAATTTTGAAAACGTTAAACAAATTGAAGACAATTTTCATTATGTGAAGGGCAAGCGAAAGCTTGAATTCACTGACAGTGTGCTTTCGGAGATCCTGAAAGGGGCCTACTACAAGGGACTCCCCAGCCTCTATGGAGCAATTAGTTCTCTCATTTGACTGTTAACCGAGAGGGTGTACACACGCATGGAGCGATCGCTGTTCTTATCCATCCGACTCTTGCTGTGCACATTCGGGTTTTTAATAGGATCAGTGATATGTACCCAAACGGAAACCAAATCCAGTGAGCAACCACAAATGCATTTCTGTATTGTTGAATGGCTCGTGAAGGGTTGTGAACACTTGGAATCTAAAACAAAAACACAAACTGTTCAAGGAACTCGGCAGGTATGACATTACCTGTGAGAGAAAATGGTGTTCTGAGAAACCCCTGGAGAAGCTTCGATTTGTTGTCTCTGTCTCCCCCCAGATGCTGCCAGATCTGTTTAGTTTCTCCTGCAATCTCTCCCTTTCTTTTGAACTGAATGACCATTTCAACCATCGAGATTGATTACACAGTCCAAACATGTCCTGACATTTCACCTGATCGAAACTGTGGTGATTGAATTCAAACAAACCGAACAGTGATTGCCTGTCCCTCAGCTCCACAGGGAGGGAGAATATGATACAAGTTTAGTCGCGTGCTTCTGCAGTTGTGGCCAAGTGGTTGACGCAATGTGCGTTAACTCCACTGTGGATTCCTCATGCAGTTAAGCATTTTGCTGACTGTAATTGAGAGTCGAGAGTGAACTTGAAGAGTGCTTGCTCTCTGCTTTCTTGTTTGTAATTCAAATCGCAGGATAAGGTGAAATGCAGATAACTCAGGCAATGAACGTTCGTAATCTGCAACCAACCACCTGTCAAAATGGAAAAGGCTGAAGACTCCAAAGCAGGTAAGACCCATTTAGTTGTACACTTCCATTACTGAATACGTTTGCACCTCTGAAAAAGGTGACGCCAAATGAGATAAGAACAGTTCAGGGGACTGGTGCAGACTTAGTGGGCCAAAGGTCATTTTTGTGCTAGACACTTCCATGGTCAACTGCGAGGTGGACAGTTTGTGAAGTAACAGAACATTCTTTGCAAAATGTCACTCGGCGAGTAAGGAGTCGAAGCTACTCTCCACTGATCTTTCTGACAGTTACGGTATTCATTGGCATATTTCAATTGGAAAGAACTGTTATGGTGCATATTTCTAGAATCAGTCTATATGATAATCAGGACAATGAAACCGTGATGTCTCATTACCCAGCCGACAGCAAGCCCTTGCAGCTTACATTCCCTGGCTCTGCTTTTGAAATAAAGATTACTTTCTCAATGTGCCTGTGTTTATAGCAAACAGCTCATTGACATCAGGACTGGACGTTCAGGGGAAACTGGAGGTGTGACAGGGACAGAAATAGAACAAGACGAGACGTGAAAGTGTTTAGATTTTGCCATGGGTCTGTTGTTTTTTGGGAGGAATGTCTGCTGGGCGCTATCCTGTCTGGTCCCAGGAGCCAGAGGGCTTGTTTTGGTGGGAATTGTGTTATTGAAAGTTACACATGAGAAGCATGTTGGACTATTTCAGCTCAGTATCCACTTTATATCATGGCTCACCGCAATGATGCACATTTTCTGCGAAGTGCCTTGTATTCCACTTTAAGCTGCCTTTCTCCGGAGAAACTTGTAGACATAAAACACATGGAGTGGGGAGAATCCTGAGGACTCTGTCACTATCGGGGAGTGTGCCTGTGTGACTTTCTCTGTATGTGAACATGAGAATACGTTCCCCAAAGTGGTTTTAACCGTGTGACCAGATCAACCATCAGTACCATTGTTATGTCATTTAAGATCACAGGAAGAATCTCATTGCTGCAAACCGGTACGAGAATAGATGGATGCCTGATATCGTGCGCTTCACGATGGACGAATGGCCCTTCTCCACTCCTCTCCCACACGCTTTGTAAACTCGAGGCCAGAGAGAAACTGACCTGACGAGAAAATCGCTTCACAACCTTCTACTACCAATTTTGCAAACTTACTTCTATCTTGCCACCTAAATCATTTATTTAAATGTAAAAAAATGAATGTGCGCTCAGCCAATGGGACACATTTGGTAACAGTCCTCCAGTCCGAAAACTACCCTGCACCACCATTCTCAGCATCCTGCTATTGAACTAATTTTATATCTAATTTGAATCCTTACATTTAACTCTATGTGATCTAACTTTATGAATTAGTCAACCATGTGGAACCGTGTAAAAGCTTTTATAAAAGCCCAAGTGAGCAAACTCTACCACTTTGCCCTCATTGATCTTCTTGGTTACGCCCTCAAAAAACTCAATCAATTTTGTGCAAACCCATGCTGATTATCCCGATTCATTCCTTGTATCTAAACTTTCATATAAATCCTATCGTTTAGAATTGCACCAAACAACTTACCCACGACCATAACCAGACACAAACGTCTATCGTTCCCAACCTTCTCCATGAATTCCTTTCTAAATAAAGGCACATTCACCATTCCCGGTCATTCGGCGCCCCATTCGTCGTAATAGATGATAAAAATATTTCTACGAAAAGCCCAAAGGTTTCTTTCCCTAACTTCCCACAAGTTTCCGGTATACAGGAGATCAGATCCCAGAGAAATATCCAACTTTATATTTTGCAGGTCGTCCAGCCCTTCCCCTTTTCAACGTGAACTACTTTCAAAACATCAATATTTAGATGTAGCAGTTATTTCGTTCTCCATGGTGTAAACTGACGCGAACTGAACATTATATGTCTCTCCATCTGCTGAGGTTCAAGACAAAGGTGAGCACTTTCATTTTAAAGAGGTCCTATTTGCTCTCAAATTCTTAATTACTTGTATAAAATCTTTAGACTATACTTAACTTTATGTTCTGATGACATCTCATATCCTCGATTGACCTTTATGATGTCCTCCTTAAGAATGCACCTCCACTCCTTATATCGTTCAAGAGATTCACTTGAAACCATGTATTTATATGGAAGCTGTCACCTCCGTTAAAAAATTATTATGACAAGGCCTAAATCCCTGCGATCAACGTTGTTCTAATGGAATACCTAAAATGTGGAAACAGGCCATTCGGTCCAAGAAGCCCCCACTAATCCTGCGAAGGGAAACACACACAAACTCACATCTCTACACAATTCCTGAAACTCTGCATTTCCCATGATCAAAGAACGTCAGCCAAACATCTTTAGTCTGGGGAGGAATGTGCAAACTCAAAATACACAGTCGTCCTAAGTAGATATTGAACCAGCATCGCTGATGCCGCAAGACATTAGTACTCACCACTGAGTCAGCCATTATAAACCTCCTATCCACCACTCAAAACATATCATCACTTAGATATGGGGCCTAGACCTGTTCCTAATGTTCCAAATGCATCTCTGCAGCGGATCCTATTGACTGAGGTGTAAATCTCTGGCCGTTCTTTCCTATTCGCTTGAACTGAACGCCTGCATTGCATTTGCCTTCCTAAACACAAACTGAAAGTGCATGTTAAACATAAGAGAAAATTGAACTTTGAATTCTTTCTGCTTTCAGAAAATTGCCTATGTCTCTACTCTTACCACCAAATATATGACGTCACACCTTTCCACAAAGTATCGCAACTGCAACTATTTTTTCAAAGCACTCAGTCCGTTCAAGTCATTCTGCAGCATGTCCGCTTCATCAATAAGATTTGGCCTTCCACCTATAATTGTGTCTTCTTCAAATGGAGCAACAACACCCTCAGTTCCTTTGAATGGATCCTTCATACAGAATGTGAATCGCTGTGTTGCCAACACTGACTCCTGCTGAACTCCACTAGTCACGGGCTGCCATCCTAGAGAAGACCCCTTTACCCAACTGTCTGCCTTCTGCCAGTCAGCCAAGCCTCAATCCATGGTCTCTTATTTAGCAGTTTGCCGTACTGCACCTGGGGAAATTCAAGCTGGTCACCTCCACACGCCTGACGTCGTCTAACTTGCTCATTACCTACTCAAAGCATTCTAATATCTTTGTCAGACGTGATTTCTTCCTGAGAACCTGTGCTGATGGTTCACGTACTCTGGAATCGCAACCTTCCAATGACGTTTGATACAAAGCTGATTTATTTGATTGTTATATAGAATATTCCAACTTTGATTTCAGACCTGAATGTGAGAACAACAACGTTCAATTGCTGTTGAGATATGTAAACACTACGCTGTCTCAGTAGGGTCGATGCGTGAGTGAATTCCTTCCCTCAGTGGGATCCTCTACTCTCTCAGCAGGGTCGATGAGTGACCGAACTGTTTTGTTCACATGGAGCAGGTAAATGCTTGCTGCCAACTGCAAAATAGATGGTGTACTGAGAGTTGAGATGATTGCTTGAACCTATCCCTGGAATAAATACACTTGAAACGTCTCTCACAATACGAAAATAACAATGGGAAATCAGTTCTACAGAGACTAGAGAGCACATCCCTCAGGCTACATATTTGATAGGTCTCTTCACAATGTGATGACGAACTGTCTGCAGGAACGTTTATAATGATTAATGTCTATATTCAGTGTGAACACGTTGATCATACGTATGTATTCAGGAACTTGTGCAGCACTTCCCGCAGTCATGCCATTTAGAACGACCTGTGAATATTGCGAGAAAGGCGATGAGACATCCGGTCGCTCGGACTTTACAGCACGGTCCGACAGATTTGGAATTGGAGAGGTCTCTATTCGGGGTGAGCACGTGGGTCAGACGTCAGGTCTCTATATATCTTAATGGACTCTTATTAATGTGAGCATATTTCTCAGAGAGGTTTGATAACATTTTCCAAAGTCCGGAGAGATATAAGGTTTCTCATTAGTATGAGCGTGCTGTTCTTTTCTGCAATCGCTGGACGTTTTAAAACATTTTCCGCAGTTAAGACATTGAAATGGTTTCTCATCATTTTGAACGAGCAGTAGTCGCAGCAGGTCAGAGACAGAGTGAATCCCTTCCCATACTCTGAGCAGGTGAATCGCTTGTTCCTGGTATCATTGTGTCCATGGGAATTCAGCTCAGTCAGGGAAATGAATCCCTACATTTCCACAGTCATTCCTCAATATGACTGCAATTGAGGTGTGTAAGGACTAATGACAGGTAAAAATACCTGGTCCACACACACAATAAGTGAACGATTTATTTCACACTAACCAGAGCTTTTTCCTTTCATGTTCGAAATCTGATCAAGTTGTATTTGGGATAAAATGCGCGGCTTCATCAGATTATGGTGGAGAGGTTGATTTATAAATCTTCTCCTTCTAATATTCTGCGAAATTGATGTTATCCAAAAATGAGAGTGTGAAACCGTCTTTCAAAAGACTCTAGAATCTGTCTGAAGTTAAGGGATTTTTGATACTAAGAAATTGAAAAAAAAATTTTCAGAATCTTTCATGCACACAACTTCCACCACAGAGAACGAGCAGGTCAGCAGGTGGATATGAACAGGATCAGTTCCCTGTTCACTCCAGGTCAAACAATGTCCTGACTTGTCTGACATACAGTCCTGTTGGAGCAGACATTTCTTACAATTGACTCATTGCAAACATAGGCCTCTGACTTCAATCTTAACTCAAGATCTACTGCCTTACCGCTGAGTTGGATTTGTGATGCTGGAAAAGCGCAGCAGGGCAGGCACAAACGAATGAGCAGGACAATCGACGTTTTGGCCACGAGCCTTCATCAGGAAACAGGCTTGTGAACCGAGGGCGTAGAGAGAAAAATGGGAGCGGGTGGGGCTGGGACAAGTTAGCTGAGAGTGTGATAGACTGATGGAGGTGAGGATAATGATGATAGGTCGTAGCGCAGGCAGGAGCAGCTAGGTGGGATGGAAGATGGACAGATAGGATAGTTCATGAAAGCGGCGGAAGCCCAGGACCTGAATGATCTTGGCTGTGTGGGAGGAAGAGTTGACTGTTCAGCCAGGGGTCAGTGGCGTTGTTTGGTACGGGTGTCCTGGAAATGTTTTCCGTAGCTGTCTGTAATTAGGCATCCGATCTCCTCTATGTCGAGGAGACTGCAAAGGGAGCAATTGATTCAGAAAATGACATGCGTGGAAATGCAGGTAAAACTCTGATGGACATGAAAGGGTCCTTTTAGGCCTTTGACAGAGTTGAGGGCGGAGGTGTGGGTGGATGTTTTGCAAATCCCGTGTTGTAATGAGAAGGTGCTGGGAGGGGAGGGTGGTTTGGTTGTATCGTGCAGTTTGTAAGCTGGTGGAAGAGGGAATGATCTTTCTATAAAATGAATAGGGGTGGGGAGGAAAGCACATCTTAATTGTGTGGGTTCATTTGCAGCTGACGGAAATACCGGCTGCGAGATTTTAAAGTGATGAAGAAAGAAGTTCTGTCCTCGTCCTATTTGGAGGGATGGGTTTTGGGAGTGGGGTTGAGGGAAGTGGATGAGATGAGCTGGAAGGCATCATCGACGACGTGACAGGAGAAAATGCCTCGCTACTGATTCAAATTTCTCCCTGGCACTTTTTGCAGTCTGAATAGACACATCATAACCAGGGTGACATCCTTCACCTCGTGATGTGTTTCTAACCACATATCCCCATCATCACCATGTCAGCCGACTTGCACCTTATTAACATCATTCACTCTTCCACGTCTCTGCCCTTCTGCAGCTCAAACTCTAAACCATTCATTTGGACAACACGGTCATAATAAACTTCCTTTCAAATTCCCTCCCTGCTCTGGTGCAAGTGAAGCAAGGAATAGAGAGAGATAGGAGTTGAACACGTGGCTACAGAGATGTTGCAGGAGGGAGGGTTTTGGATTCTTGGATAATTGGAGCTCTTTCTGGGGTAGGTGTCACCTGTACAAGCAGGATGATCTTCATCTGAACCAGAGGAGTACTAATATCTTTGGGTGGGTGGGGAAATTCGCTATGGCTATTGGGGTGGGTTTAAACTAATCCAGCAGGGGGATGGGAACCAAAATTGTAGTTCAAGTATAGAAACGTTTGAGAGTAGGGAGGTCCAAAATCAAGTTTCAGGGGCGCAAGCTGGCACAAGCAAGCAAGAATTTGGTTTGGAGTATGTCTACTTCAATGCCAGGAGCATCCAGAATAAGGTGGACGAACTTGCAGCATGGGTTGGTACATGGGAATTCGATGTTGTTGCCATTTCGATAACATGAATAGAGCAGGGACAGGAATGGTTGTTGCAGATTCCAGGATTTAGATGTTTCAGTAAGAACAGAGAGGAAGTTAAAAGAGGGCGACGTGTGGCATTGTTCGTCAAGGACAGTATTACAGTTGCAGAAAGGATGTCTGGGGATTCGTCAACTGAGGTAATATGGGCTGAAGTTAGAAACAGGAAAGGAGAGGTCACCCTATTGGGAATTTTCTATAGGCCTCCGAATAATTCTAGAGATTTAGACAAAAGTATAGCAAAGATGATTTTCGATAGGAGTGAGAGAGACAGGGTAGTTGTCATGGGGGACTTCAACTTTCCAAATATTGACAGAAAACACTATAGTACGATTACTTTCGATGGGTCAGTTTTTCCACTGTGTGCAGGAGGGGTTCCTGACACAGTATGTAGAGAGTCCAACAAGGGGCGAGACCATATTAGATTTGGTACTGCGTATTGAGCCCGGCCAGTAGTTAGACTTATACGTAGGTGAGCACTTTGGTAATAGAGATCACGGTTCTGTTAAGTTTCCTATTGCGATAGAAGTAGACAGGTGTATACCACTGGGCAAGGGTTGCAGCTGGGCGAAAGTCATTTATGATGCGAGTAGGCAGGATTTAGGATGCATAGGATGGAGAAGGAATCTGCAGTGGAAAGGCATATTAGAAATATAGAGCTAATTCAAGGAAATGTTACTGTGTGTCCGAGATAAGGATGAATCTGTCAGGCAGGGACAAAGCTGAACAGCGCGGGAGCTGTGGTTTATGAAGGAAGTAGATTCTCTGGACAAGAGGAAGAAGAAGGCTTATGTTAAGATGAGATGCGAAGGCTCAGTTAGGGCGCTTGTTGGTTACAAGGTAGCCAATGAATACCTAAACAGAAAGCTCAGATGAGCCAGGAGGAGACGTGAGAAGATGTTATCGGATAGGATCAGGGTAAACCCGAAGGCTTTCTATCGGTATTTAAGGAATAAAAGAATGACGAGAGTAAGAATAGGGCCAATCAGGGATAGTAGTGTGAGGTTGTGTGTGGAGTCAGTGAAGGTGGGGGAAGCACTAAATAAATACTTTTCAACAGTATTCAGTCTAGAAAACGGCAATGTTGTCGAGGAGAATACTGAGATACAGGCTACTAGACTAGGTGGGATTGAGGTTCACAAGGAGGAGGTATTAGAAATCCTGCAGAGTGTGAAAATAGGTATGTCCCCTGGGCCAGATGGGATTTATTCTATGATCCTCTGGGAAGCCATTGGGGAGATTGCCGAGCGTTTGGCATTGATCTTTAAATCGTCATTGTCTACAGGAATAGTGCCAGAAGACTGGAGGATAGCAAATGTGGTTCCCATGTTGAAGAATGGGAGGAGAGACAATCCTGTTAATTATAGACCAGTGAGCTTCACTTCAGTTGTTGGTAAAGTGTTGGAAAATGCTATAAGTGATTTATAATCATCTAAAAAAGAATAATTTGATTAGGGATAGTCAGCATAGTTTCGTGAAGGTCACGTTGTGCCTTACAAACCTTCTGGAGTTATTTGAGAAGGTGACCAAGCAGGTAGATGAGACGATGTTGTGTATATGGATTTCAGCAAGGGGTTCGATAAGGTTCCCCACAGTAGGCTATTGTACAAAATGCAGAGTAATGGGATTTTGGGAGATGTAGCAGTTTGTATCAGTTATTGGCTTGCTGAAAGAAGACACAGGGTGGTGGTTGATTGGAAAATGTTGCTCCCTGAGTCCACTTAAAAGTACTGAACCGCAAGGGTCGCTATTGGGTCCACTGCTGCTCGTTTTATAAACGACGTAGATGAGTGCGTAGAAGGGTGTGATCGTACGTTTGCAGACGACACTGTGGTGAGTGGAGTTGTGGAGAGTGACGAATGATGTAGTAGATTGCAGAGAGATATAGATAAGCTGATGAGCTGTACTGAAAGGTGGCCAATGGAGTTTAATGCGGACAAGTGTGAGGTGATTCACTTTGGTCGGAGTAAGAGGAATGCAAAGTACTACGTTAATGGTAAGATTCCTGGTAGAGTAGATGAGCAGAAAGATCTCGGTGTCAGGGCACACAGATCCTTGAAAGTTGCCACCCAGATTGACAGAGTTGGTAAGAAGGAAGACAGAGTTTTAGCTTTTATGAATAGAGCGATCGTGTTCTGGCACCATGAGGTTATGCGAGAGCTGTACAAACTTCTAGTGCGGCCACACTTGGAGTATTGTGTAGAGTTCTGGTCACCGCATTATAAGAAGGATATGGAAGCTTTGGAAAGGATGCAGAGGACATTTTCTTCGGATGTTGCCTGGTATGGAGGGAAAGTCTTACCAGGAAAGACTGCGGGAATTGTAGTTGTCTCGATAGAGTGAAGAAGGTTGAGAAGTGACCGAACACAGACATATATTATAATCAGAGGGTTAGACAGGATGGTTAGGGAGAACCTTCTTCCAAGAATGGTGACAGCCATCACGAGGGGGCATAGCTTTAAATTGAGGGACGATTGATACAGGACAGGTTTCAGAGGTAGTTTCTTTACTCAGAGAGTAGTAAGGGTATGGAATGCTTTGCCTGCATGGTAGTAGATTCCCTAACTTTAAGTGCTTTTAAGTCGTCATTGGACAAGCATATGGATGTACGTGGAATAATGTAGGTAAGATGTGCTTCAGATTGGTACACAGGTCGGCGCAATATCGAGGGCTGAAGGGAATGTACTGCGCTGTAATGTTCTATGTTCTATGGTTGAACTCCCTATGCTTCTGTTCAAGGGTGTACTTGCGTTCTGTTCACTGTAACGTTGTGAATTATCTGAATGACAGTTTTACCAACGCCCATTTTCCCAAACGTAACGAGCTCCCGCATGGTGGAAGGGAAGGAGTTGCAGGTTATTGATGTAATCCTGATGTCTTCCAATACCTCTTCAACATGTGGGTGTACTCACAACAAGGGTTGCTCACCCATCACCGGGCTGCTAAATTTCAGAGGTTTCATCATTTTCTACAAATCTCTTGACTGTCTTCCCTCTATCTATCACTGTCATGTCCTCCAGCCCACACAAGAGCAAACAGAGCTGGTCAATAGTATGCCAACCCAGCCAGCGGACACGACACCCGAGATTATGTTTTGAAGTGCTCTCTCAGATATGCGCATTCCCTAGAATTCCAACCTCCAGAGCATGTTCGATTTGAACTGTTTCACGTTTGGTGCCTAAACGTCATCTGCCAAGGCCATAAATTATGAAATCCCATTGCTACGTAAATCGCACAGGGCTATTGGAAAGGAATTACTCACCAAGTGATGAAAAAAAACTGCAATACATGCTGAAATCAAAGGCAATTAATTGGTATCAACACTCCGTCGTGCCTTTTTCATAATAGAAACTTCAAAGATTTTATACTGGAGGGAGTTTAACAAATGTTGATCCCTATCACATTATGAGATATTGGGAAGCTGACAAAGTGTTATATCAAACAAGTGATCAAAGAAGTGGGTTTCAAGTCGTATTTTGGCACACAAAACGAAGCTTGTATCACAAAACTGATTTGAAAGAATTTGTTCTGCTCGAAGTCATCATTTTTGTCAGTCTCAAAACGACTCGTACGTTAGTGCTTCCATAACGCAGTAGTTCGAACCCTGGCTTTGTAAACCATGCGTTGTAACCTCCATTCTCACGGCAGCCTTGCAGAATTTTCTTACAATTACTGCAGCAAGCATCAGAAGGTGCGTTCTATATGTTGTTAGGAATTATTTTTGATGGAACAGCTGGAAGTCATTTTTTTACGCAGAAAGGCCTCATCTGTTTCAGTATGGAAGGGCACATCCGTGTTTTTCCTCTGAGGATCATGAGGATGAGAAGCTTGTGATGCGAAGAATGTCTTTGTTTGGCAGGAAGAACAACGTGACTGAGTAGAGGCAGTAAAGTAACGGTGAAACAGTGCAGGACGAAAACGTATAGTGATGCGACTGTGTGCTTCCAATCCTTATGTAGAGACAGGAACGTGCTTCAATCCAAATTAAACAGGTTGGAAGAGTACAGCTAGCCAGTCAGCCTCAGACGTGGAGAAATCAACGTTTAGCAGATACCAAATATTCAGGATTGGGGCTGTCTTCAGTTTACCTATGTAAACAGAAACGGGTTTTAAAGCTAGTCGTGAGCAAAGAAGAGGCCAATCTGTTCAATTCCTCATTTTATTTCAGTTGGGCATTCCTGAGGCCTTTGTCGCTCTCAAAAGATGTGTCTGTATAGTTCCCTCAATGGGTCAAAATGAGGTTCAGTTTTCCCGCAGGTCATGAACAAATGTGACGGTATCTGACTTCAGTCTCTATTGCTGGTTCATTTGAGATTAAAACTTTGCAGTGAAAGTCTCATTGAGATGAACACTTCAGACGTCAGGCTGTGGGCCAAGTGTTGGTATCTGGAAACGAGAATGGATGGATGTTTGATGACTGGCACTGACACAAAGTATTATTCGGTGCTGTAAAAGCACGGTGTCACGAACATTCTTTTTTGATAGAAATTTCTCATCGCAGGAAATGAAAGCTATGCTGTTAAGTGAAGATGCAATTGCACATGCTGTCCTTCCTGGTCGACTAGTGGTTATAATGCAGCACTTTCACCGCTGTGGTTTGGGTTCATGTCTGGTCAGGGAATCAGGATTTATTGTTCCTAATAAGGGCGACAACAAAAGTAGAACATGTTTGACAGGAATCGCATTTCAAACGCGTCCGCATGCGCCTTGCATAATTTTACAGGGCCGCAAGTTGGCTCACTGGTTATCACTGCTGCCTCACAGCGCCAGAGATATGATTTGCCTACAACTGGGTCGACTGTCAGTAAGGTGCCTTATTCAGGAGCAAATGAAGGAAAAAAAGGGTAAGGAATTATTCTGTGACGGTTAATCCCTAGAGGATTGGTGTGCATTTGTTGCAACGAATAGTCAGTTTCTGAACTTTAGGCATTCTAAGTTCCCTGATTGTGTTGCTTTAGCAAATGTTCAGACAGAGAAGAAAAGTGAGGAAAAACAGTCACTTCCCAGTCAGGGATTGATCCATTGTGCGACAACCAACGGATTCCCTTTTGACTGAACTAGCTCCCATTTTCCCTACATTGGTAATGGCAGTATACAGCATTAGAACGGGCTTTAATGTGTGGCATTGGACTCAGCATCCTTTCTCCGCATGGACTATACTCGGCTATATAGAGATAATAAAAGACATGGATTGAGATGACAGGAATGAAAGGACATCAGGAAGAATGGACAGCGTTTACTTGGAAACAATAAAATGGAAAGGAAGTCATCGATGCAGTGAGGGGTAATGCCGTTTGAAAAAACAAGGCGGGGTTTCATGGGATGGTGGAAAAGATGAATAGATCATGTAGCGTGACACCAGGCAAAACTGAGTTGTGTCCATATGGAAGGTTTCCACTCGAAGTGAATTTGGTGAGAGTAAACAGGAGGGAAATTCTCTCATTCGGATGGATCTATATCGAGAGTATAGAACTTGAAAACAAGCGATGAATGATAAAGAGAAGCTTGGAGCACGTTTTCTTTTTTCCTTCTACAGCTATTACATTCGAAAATGATTATTTTTTGGCAGGAAAAGATATTCAGAAGCTGATTCTAAAATATTTGTGAAGACACGTGCAGACACACAAGCCGTGAATTTCGCCGGGACAGGGAGTCTGGGCGGCCAGGATGCGTACGCGTTAAGTGCGCACTCTCTAATTGGTTAACGCTAATTGGAAATAAACCTCATAACACCTGCAACTGCGTACGACTAAGTATAGAATGAGCTGATTTTGAGGAAAGGTTGAGCAGCTTGTTCCACGTGACCTTCTATAAAGTAAGTGAGCTGTTTGTGTTAGCTCAGCATGAAAGGGAAGCCAGGTAGCTCAGTCCGCTGCATAACTGGTTTATGAGATAAAGTGATGCCAGCAGTGTGGGATTAATTATCGCAATGTCTCAGCATACTGTCAGGATCCTGATCTCCCCACTCATCTAATACTTTAGATGATGGCGATAATCAATGTGAAACTATACTATCGTGAGTTGGAACTGACCTGCCGATGTAATGCACCTTTTTTCTTTCATGCATTGCATTGGAAAATTTGGATGCAATCACAGAGAAGGGAGTGAGTTCATTTGCTGCTCACTCACCTCCCCCAACAATATCCAGGGACAAGACACGAAAAATATTCCTGTTGGAATTCTGTAATCTTCATAGCAATACTTAAAAACATCGTTATCATTTCGTTTCCAGTTTTACCGATAACAGTCAAAATGTCCAATGAGATAAATCTAATGCTTTGTGAATTGTTTTAATGGCCTGTGCGAGCTTGCAGCAATGTCAGTAATATGAAACGTGCTAAACATCCTTTCCAGAATTTAACACAGTGCAGGATCAGTGGTATGAAAAACGTCATTTTTGCAAAAATCACCTCTGCATCTCTATTGAGTGATGGATATTCACTCAAGGAGTATTTATGACTGGTTTTAAATAACGGTGGTATTTCCCAAGAACAGAACACTCCACAAAATCATATTTTTTAAGAATAAATGCTGTTTTACTCAATGTTCTTTTGCAATTTTAAATATATATGCACACACACATACATGCATGTGCAAAATACGCGCATACATATGTGCGTGTACATTCAGAACATTAGTAACGTATGGTCGGCCATTTGAATGTTCTTCCTGTAGAACGTGGGAGCTTAGAGAATACAGTAATGTCCCTGAAATGTGGTTTAAATGTGGCATAGAAAAATGTGGTGAAAATCTGTTTTATTGAATGCTGCGTACATTGACCGTGGTTTCCTGCGTTGATCAAAGGAAATGTCATGTCGCCACTGTACTGTGATTTTCCTTCTATCAGCTTCAATTCATCAGAGAATTCGATTCACTAATATTTCACCAACTTCCTTTGGCATGTTCATATGACACATCGACCCACACTGCACACAACGACAATAATATTCAGCATACTGCAGCCACGAGCACGTGCCATGGTTTTTATAAACAATGAAGACTCAATAATGTTATGCAAGGGCAAATTAAATTCAATTTAATTAGTAAATTCGCAAGAATCCAGAGTAAGATTCAAAATGTCAGAAATTCGCGTGCACGACCTTGGCCAGAATTCCAGCGCAGCAAAGGGGAAAGCCTCCCCTGAATCCCCAGCATCCAAGCAATTGCTTGCTCTATGTGTCCACTTGGAAACCTGTGTGGAAGAACATTCAGCTTGAATGAGAACTTGTGAGAATCCTCCGCTGTCTGACCTAAAGCTGAAACAAGAGCTGTCTATTCCAGCTGGGAGGGAATCGAAATCGAGGTGAGACCAAAATATTACTTGGCGTTTAATGGATATTGTCCTTATTATGATTGTTTAAACACCTGGGCCAGAAATGGCACAGACACAAAGGAGCCCATTCTTAACACCGATCCTGACCTGCTCCGTGATTCTCTATCATCATGGCTGACGCAACACTTTTGTGTCTTTTTCCAGATTATCCACATCATCGTGTTGCCTACTGTATCATAAATAGACATCGAAAATGGAAACCTGTGAGAGGAACATGTTCCGTTTCGAGACAGTTGGTTTTCTACACGAATATTGTTGGCTTTGCAGATGAGCAGCATAATCTGATCTGACCACCTTCCAAACCATAAACTAAACCTCGAAGTTGATGGGACTCGAATTCACGAACTTTGAATAGCAACCAGAGAAGAAACATAGAAGTCCAACACGCTTTCTATTGCACTACAGAGACGGACTAGCAAGCGTATTTTAGCGTACAAGTTTGCCTTTGACCCATTGCGTTCAGGACACCCATCTCGCGTCTGTCTGTCCTCGTCACACTTTCCAGTACTTGTTCCTTATCCACGTGTGCTCTGGCTCTTCAAATGTTCAGCTACAGACTGCTGGAACGTTCTCATGACACTTAGCTTTCCCACATGCTCAGATAACGATTTCCAGATAAGCAACACACTATTGGTGAAAGCATTCTCCCAAATTCTCCTCAAAACATCTTGTCTCCTGTCTTTCATTTATGTCACTCTATTCCTTCCCAATACAGTCTTATCCCTGTCATACATATTTATCCTCTTCATAAAATGTGCACGTTAATCGATTACTCAATCAGTCTTCTCTGCGCTTAGATAAACATCCCTAACCTAGCTCGTCTACCTTCACAATGGGAAAGTTCCAGCCCTTGCTATTCTTGTCAACTGCTGTGAACATCTCCTCTTGCAATTAGACGCTTCCAGCAGTCTGGCGATTACAACGGACAAGCAAAGTTCCCTGAATTAAAGCCAAAATGTCTGAACAAAATCAGCAGCTCTTTTCATTCTCTGATGAGAAAGGACAGTTAATGTTTCGAGTGCAATGATCTGTCTTCGGAACTGATGGGATGGAAGGGTGGGTGAAGAATATGGAAGAGGGCGGATGGGTTCGAAAATGATTGAACTCGATGTTGGGTTCTAAAATTTGCATGGTCTGTCAGTTGAAAATGAGTTACAGGTCTTCTAGCTTGTGTTGTGCCTTGAAGGAGCACTGCAGCAGACCAGAGACCTAAATAGTGGCCTGGGAACACAGTGTCTCGATGAGAGTGGGGCTGGAAAATCACAGCAGTTCAGACAGCATCCGAGGAGCAGTAAAATTGACGTTTCAGGCAACAGCCCTTCATCAGGAATACAGGCAGAGAGCCTGAAGGGTGGGAACACAGTGTGATGTTGAAAGTTACATGAGACTGGAAGAGTGGGATAGATTTTTTTTTATTCTAGACAGAACGTAAGTGATCTCAGCTATGTCACCGACTCTGTTTTCCTCTCTCCATTGCACAGAGATCACATTCTGAGCAGGAAATACAGTTGCCTCGATTAAATGAAGTGCAGATAAATCTCTGGAAGGTGTGACTGGAAGCTTCAACAGTGAGGAGAAACATCAGAAAGCAGCAGGAAATTTAGCTTACTCCATAGAACGTTACAATGCAGTGAAGGCACTTCGGCCCTCGCTGTTGCAGCGACCTGTAAAAATAATGCGATGTCAATTTTAATGGAAAATTAGCATTTATTTTGAAACCAATAAAAGCAAAGGAAAAAAAAACTAAGAACCTGACTTTGCAGAGGCAAATAGTGCAGACAGAGTGAAAAAAATGTAATGTTAAACCGAAATAATAGCAGACTTACAAGGCCATTAAATTACCATATCAACAGTCAAGGAATGGGAAAAAAAAACAACTCCGTATCTGGAAAGGAACTCGAATGTTTCAGGCCCCTGACATTGAGGTGTTGCTAAGAAGAAGCGAAGTCCAGTCTCAAGGGAAAATGTGGAACGTGCGCCAGTTTTTGGGTAGATACAGGGGCAACATATTCAGTCCTTTAATCAAGGCAGTTGAGAGTCGACGCAATGGATGCATCAAGATTCGTGACACGAGAGAGATTAACCGCACCCCTATTGTGCGAAACCAGTAATGGTGAAACATTCCAATTCTCATTCCTGTTCTCGGAATTCTGTCCTTTAAATCTGATGGCTGGTGGTCTCACAGTGAGACTGGGGTCGGATTTGCTCAGTACCCCGACAGGCTTGCAGGTAATACAAAAAAAAATCTTTCTCAGCCCAGGCTGTAAAATATGACTCACCACCCCGATGCATGGCTATGAGTGGTGATTAAGCCAGAGAGCCATAAGTTCAGTGAGGGATTCATTCGCCCAGGAAGCAAGTAACCATGTTAATCCCATTAACACCGCTTATCTTGCTGGAGATGTGCGGAGCTGCACAGCACGCATACACCGTCATGGACCTTGCAAATCATATGAGAAGTATTGCTTTAGGATATTGGTTGAACGAGATCAGTTATTATTGTGCGAATTTTATTAGAATGATAACATTTGTACAGCCACTGTAAGCTTATGCAAAGTATCTGTGACGGCAAGTAGACCCTATCTTTTTGATGTGGAACGCTCCTTTCCTCATGTACCATTGGTGAACACATTAAGTAACAGGTGATAGGATTTGGGACCATGGGTACCGCTGGCACACAAAAAAAGTGAAAGCTTGTGTCTTCAGGGACGATGTGCATATCTGCGTCAATACAGACATAAGGACATATATGAAGAAGCTAAATTGGCTAATTCAGGCAGATAGGGCAGTCCAGGTAACCACCGCCAAGAGGGTATCCTGGCGTTTAGCTATGGTAGATGTCTCGGACCCAAGATTAAGAAGGGTCTCTGCTGAGTGCAGGGCAAAAGGAAAACGTGATGTAGGGTTTATACAAAGCTGTGAACCAAAAAGAATAACCCCGAAGTCTGAGTATCGTCCTTGCAGAATACAAGACCAGTTAAAACCCGAGGTTGTAAAGGGAATTCCTCCAGTCTTTGAATCTCTCCTGAAGGCAGGAGTGATAATCCCTTGCGGAAAATCACCGGTGAGAGCCCCCATTTTTCTGGTCAAAAAGGCAAACATTCCAGGTGAATCGGGGAAATGGAGGTTTGTTCAAGACCTGCAGGTAGTCAATTATGCTGTTGTTCCGCCCGTCCCAAATGTTCCTTATCCTTGTACTATATTAGCTCAAATTCCACCGGACAGTAAATGGTTCTCTGCTGTGGATTTAGCAAATGCTTTCTTTCGTGTACCAGTACACCAAGAAAGTCAATTCTGGTTCATTTTTACATTCAAAGGCAAATCGTATACGTTCACGTGACTTTGTCAAGAGTACTGAGTCCCCCACCATAATTAATGAGGATCTATGCAGGAGTCTGGAGGCTCTTCTTTTCACCCCGGGATCTGCGGTTCTGCAGTATACAGACGAATGCTTAATAGCAATACCAACAGAGGAACAATGTGAGAAAGATACGCTTGCATTGCTCTGCCATCTAGCCAGGGATGGGCACAAAGCTAGTTTCGCAAAACTACAGTTTGTTCAACAACAGGTGACGTTTTTAAGGTCACATCTTATCTGAAAAAGAGAAGGCCATTGGTCAAGACAGAGATCAAGCAATCCAGCGAATTCCAAAGACTCACATGAAGAAACAACTGCTATCCTTTTTGGTCATGTGCTCTGACAGTAGAATGATTATCCCACATTTCGCAACCCTTGAGGACCCTCTAAGTGAAATTTCCCATGGCTAAGCGTTGCAGAACTCGAGTACGTTGCAGTTGAATTGAAAATGGACCTCCAAACTACACCTACGCTGGGGGTCCGAACCCAAAGAAGCCTTTTGTACAAACGGGAGATGAGAAGCGTGGCTGCATGACATCGTTGCTGATGCAGGATAATGCGGGAAAATTGAGGTAGGTAGCTTACATTTCGGCTAAACGTCGACCCCGTAGAGGCAGGATTGCCCAAATGCCTGCGATCCGTGGCTGCACCTGAAAACGTTTATTGTATCGTCCAGGGGCACAGTCGGCTCTGGTGAATTAACCATCCTGCTCCCACATGTATCCTTACTGTGTTCCGAGCAAAACACAGCACACATGTCGGTAGCATGTTAACTCAGGCACAATACTGTGCTATTGGAGATGCCTAACATGACAATAAAGAGATCTAACGTCCATAATGCTGTTCTCCTTCTCCCCACAGAAGGAGAAGGAGACCCACGTGACTGTGTCGCTGTAACGGATGGAATTTGCAGCCCAAGACGAGACATGCAGAAATCACAAATTCAGAATCAGGATATGTCGTTTTTTTGTGGATGGGTCAGCATTCAGGAGCTAACGGACAGGCCAAAATTGTGTTTGGTATGCTGTAGTAACTTCCCACGAGGTAGTCAAAACGGAATCACTCCCTTCTCATCTGTCAGCTCAAGCAGCAGAGCTGATTCCCTTGACTGAGGGAACAATGGTGTATATTTGCATCGACAGCAGATGTGCATTCGGGGTTGTGTGTAATTTAGGAACCCTGTGGAAACACAGGGGCTTCTTGACCTATACTGGAAAGCCCAACATACACCGTGGCCTGCTTCTGACCTCCTGGAAGTGGTCCTATCGCCTAAATCAATCGCTGTCTGTAAATGTGAAGCCCACATGAAAAAATTAGGATTCCTTTTCGGCAAGGACAGCAGCCCAGCAGCTGCCAAGTGCTTAGTTGACATGTGAATGTCAAATATGTGTAATCCAAAGCAGACTTATGGGAGTTACAGACGTAGGCCATGCCGGAGAAGAAGCGTGAATGGACAACGGCAATGAGGTAATGGGTGTGGTGTGACCGTATTGGTAAACCCTGTCTACCGCGATCATTGTTCCCATTCTATGCCATATAACACATTGCGAGGACCATGTGTCAAAAGGGGGGATGTACGACAGTACTTAGGCACACTGGTACACTAAGGAATTTACTCATTACTCCTGAAAATATTGTGAATGATGGGTTATCTGTGCGACTAATAATGTGGGGAGATTAGTCAGGCAGAACACCCCCAATCCCGAAGACCCTTTGAACATTTGCAGATGTATTTTATTGAACTAATACCCAGCGAAGGGCATTGTCTGGTATATGTTTCCCAAATGGTTGGAAGCGCTCCCCAAGTCTAAACAGGATGCCCTTGCAGTAGTCCAGGCTTTGCTAACTGAAATATTCCGAGATGGGGAATTCCTGAACGGCTTAGCAGCGACAATGTGACGCAATTTGTCAATATTGCCCTCGAGTAGATCACTGATTACTGGGGAATAAACATGAGACAGCACTGTGCCTACCACCCAGCGACTGGTGGCAATGGAAAGATAAATGCTAAATGAAAAAATAAATTGACAAACGTCGTGAGGATCTTGGGGTGACATGGACAAAGGCTTCCAATTGTGCTAAAGTACATGAGATCCAGAAGGGGAGGAAGAGGTAATCTTGTTCCTTTAGAAATTTTGTTTGTTAGGCCGCCAAGACAGGAATTGGCTGAAGACGTAGGGTAAGACCGATAACAGACATCTATCAGGATGAGATAAGATTAGATTACTTGCAGTGTGGGAACAGGCCCTTCGGCCCAACAATTCCACCACGACCATCCGAAGAATAACCCATCCAGAACCACTCAGCTAAATTTACCCCTACACCTAACACGACGGACAATTTAGCATGGATAATTCACGTAATCTGCACATTTATTGGACTGTGGGAGTAAACGGGAGCACCAGGAGGAAACTCATGCAGACACGGGGAGAATGTACAAAATTCACAGAGACAGTTGCCTAAGGCGGGATCAGAATCCGGGTCTCTGACATTGTTCGGCAGCAGTGCTAAACACCGTGCCACCGCGCAACTGTCGACACTTTTATCTCAAATACAGAATCAAGTAAAGGCAGCACTACCCAAATCAGCAGAAACGAAGATGCACGACCTCGAACCTGGAGACTGGATAGTGGTGAAAGACGTCAGGAGGAAACACTGAAAGGCGAAGAGGTGGGTGGGACTATTTGAAGTGCTCCTTACAACACAGTCAGCTGTTAAGATCGCCCAAAGAGCAACGTTGATACACACCAGCCATTAGAAACGTGTAGCGGGACTTGAAGAGACATCGGACAACACCGGAACCAAATACATGCAAGTAATGTTTAGTAGACTCATACAAATATGGCGATTCCCTGGCAGGACGATTCGTGAAGGCAGGGGCGTTTGGGATACATCGGAGACGGTAGTCTTAACCGAGGATGGTAAGTTGACTTTTACGTGGCCGTTTAGTAAGCAGTACAACTATAAATGGGACAATAAATATTTATGGACGGATCCTTATGGTCCCAGTGACTGGCACTTAGTAGTAGCCACCACGGCTGCCGGGACACCTCACAGGGATATAGGTATTATATTATCAATGAGGAGGTGCTATGGCACGGGTAATGATAAACAAGTATCAGAAGAGGGATGAGGAAGACTGGTGGTGTGCAATAGATAGACCCTTCATTGATATATATGGTGAATATAGTGGTACAGCCCCGTCCAGTTAAGGTTAACTGCAGTACCAATGCTGAAACCCGACCAACCACAGCCTTCCATACAGTGGAAGGCAGGGGAGAAACGTATATTTTCACACATCAGGGGAAACTTCATTTGTGGATCTCCCAGTGTTATATGACGCTGTACTTGAACAATGACTCTTGCTCCGCAACCTATGTAAGTGGTACGATTTTACACAGTGCTTGATCCTTTATCAATAATCAGACCATGATGTCGGGTATAATATGGACCTGTGCATGGGATGGAAGCGGTGCTGCTATCCCGCGATACTGTCTACTGGCACGACAGTGTTCGTCCCAAATGCCAGGAACGGGCGAACCCGAAGTGACATCCCGCGGAAGTGGAATGGTACACACTCGCAGACCCCTAGACTAGACTAGGAACGAATATTGGGTGGTGTATTCTCTTGTGAGCAGGGACAACAATGGCAATAAACATGATGAACGGCCTCACATATAGAGTATTACTGGCAGCAAATTAGATGGAGGAAGTTCTAACGCTCAATAATACTGAGTTAACGGCAGTAAGGGAAACGGTGATAATAAATTGATTAATACTAGACATACTGACGGCCGAGAGATTGGGCGATTGCAAAATGTTCGGTACCTCAAGCTGTTTTAATATTCCTGATGAGTTCCAGAATATCACTAGTGTAATAAATCATATGAAAGTGGCAACTAGACTGCCTCCCCAGCAGATGATTCATGCTTCCAAAGGCTTATCTCCCTTTCAGGCGAATGGGGATATTGGATCCTGCACGCTCGACCAGTTGTAGGACTGTTCTTACACATAGTGCTTTGCGTAGGACCCTGCATATGTACGTGTCGCCTGCATTTGCTTATGAGTGCAGCGGGATAACAAATGGTAAAACGATCAGATGCCCTACAACAGGAAGGTCCGATCACATGGATCACACCACACCGCAATGTTGAAGTGTGTTACATGTGAAGTTTGGGCTATGTTCAGGGCACAACTGAGCAAGTGTTGATACCAACAGAAAGCTTTGCTACTGGCAGCTGGTGTCCGAGGAAAGTTCGGGTGCTCCCTAACAGTTTGATGTATAGCTGTCAGGCTCTGTACTTTTTTGTTGTTGCTGTTATAAAATGACAAAAAGGGGGAAATATAATGGAAATTTGACATTTATTGTGAAATCTACAAAAGCATATGGAAAACAAAGAAGTAAGGGCCTAACAGAAATTAGGGTCACGTATTGCAGACATTTGAAAGTTCTCAGGCGTTCCTTATATGAGGCGTCGTGCCAATGTATCATGTCCCTTTGCAAAGGTCTAAAATAAACGTCTCTTTTTGCACTTGCTAACATTTGAGTCGAATCGATTTATTTTCCACGACAGTACAACTGAGATGCTTCAGTACTGAGTAGCATCCTGTGCAGCTTATTAGCAAGAGCAGACGGCGCACGTTGTTCACCCTGCATGCTTTGTTAGTGTTTTTGAAGATGGTTGGTTCGAATCCAACCGGAGGTTAAGTCTTTCCGAACTTTTGCTGCCTCTGAGCATTCTTCTTGACACATTCCCAATTTCTGCGTCAACGATTTTGGCTGCAGAAAAGACGTCACAAATCGTGTTACCCCCTCAGCTCTCCAGCGAATCCAAAAACTGACCGCTGTTAACTTGGAACAGAAACACAATTGACAAAGATAACTTAATTTCTGGCACACCGAAGCAGGACTGCTCTCTGTGAAGCGGTTGAGTCATCTGGCTCATGAACAGCTCGCACAAATGGCAGCGAGGCAATTCCAAACGGTGCTCACAAGCTCACTGGAGCCTTAGTGCACCACCATTACCTGGAAAGTGTGAAAGTGATATAAATCAGATCAGACGAACAGTGAACCACGAAAAGTGAAGATTACCATTTGCAATCTGTTTTAGATTAGGTTCACAATGCGCAGGTGCCACATCCGGATCAAGTGGGCCAATCACCAGCAGCCCTGTTGAGGACAGAAATGCAGAAAATGAAATGAGTGGAACTCAATTTCATATTGCGACAACGCTTCTTTCAGCCCCAACAACAAAAAACGGCGAGGGGATTCAGCGCAGGATCCGATTTCACATCATCAGTGAAATAAAGATCTCTATTCACTTTCAGAGAAAATGGGGAGCACGCAAAACACCTGGAATATGACGGGGTTATCTCGGGTCCGTATTATGCTGGGGCCTTTTCCAGCTGGACGCTAATGTGATAAGCATAGCGTCAGGGGAACACTGCGTGAATACTGCCACATTGGTGGTTCTGCGTTCTGCCACATCGCAGCGTGGTTCAGAAGGAATTATTATGTTTTATTCTGTTCATCTTCAAGAAAGCTTATCCCTGCCAAACGTTGCCAGCTTAATCCATTAATACAAGCGGAAAAGCTAGGATTCAATTCTCAGCATTCTTAACAACTAGGACCTGAAACGCAGCCTCTCAGCTTGCTCAGCCACCCCGTCAGACAGGCTAAAAGCTGAAAGCGAATACCGTGTACCTGATGATACTTTGCGGCCTGCTCACAGCAAGTGAGCCTGTGCTGCAGAATAAGCAGCAGAAAGGTATCCCTCCACCAAAAAAATTATTCTAGCTCTGGAATCCAAGAATGACAGACCACGTAGCGAGGTTATTCGGAACGCGGTGCCGTAACGAGTTGCAACTTTCCTTTTCTTTCTCATTAATCGTGAATTTTCCAGCAGAGCCCTGAGCAACTGCAACCTGGCTGTCAGCTGAATTGGAAATCTGTGTGGGAATGGAGGAGATGCGACTCACTTGCTGTTAGTAAATTAAACGGTTCTTACTTAGAGATGTACAAAACTCTACACATATTGAGGAAAGTTCAAAGGCGATGTGAGATGTGGCAGCAGTGGTAACTGCATGTTATTGATCTTTCTTCAGTGTGTGAAATGATCTCTGCCTAGTCTGATTCTTGTCTCTTGTTCATGACTGAATCAGACAGAAGGCGTTTCAACAGAGTTGCATTTGACTTGCATTCCTCCCTGTCCATCGTCATACTTTTCTGCAACTCTGTGATATCAAGAAAACAAAATGGATACAATAACATTCGGCACCCTAACGGTAGTTTCCTCAATTTCAGTCAAGCAGTTCACCAGAGTCTGTAAATCTTTTCATTCGTCATCATGACTGAATGACGTATCAGCATGTCCAGTGGTTCGACACTCGAATGTGTGAACTGCTCCAAAACATGACTGAGGATTTCTGGTTTTGGTTCACAGAGGTTGAGTTACACTCGAGAGGATCCAAATGCGGCGTTTCAGATCCTACTTCTGCATGCATTTGACAGAGACTGTACATCAGGATTCCAATGTTCGCTGTGACAGGAGCAAATAGGTGTTCTCCTTGACACTGAAGCAGGACAAATTGACACATTGACATGGAAAGAAAATACCTTCGTACAGGTACAGAAAGGATCAATGTCCGGTAACTGTACCTTGAAAGTGGACGCCCATCGAGGTATACAAAGCGAAAGATATTGTCAACCAGGGAGAAGAGAATTTCACTTGAGAGTGTGGTGCCTGAAAAGCACAGCAGTTCAGGCAGAATCCGAGCATCAGTAGAAACGGCGTTTCTGGCAGGAGTGCTTCATCATCTCCAGTCCTCAGTTTATCCGAGGAGAGAAGCTGAACAACGTTTCACGCAACAATAATTCGGAACTGTCATTCTTTTCAGCGTAGCGGCAGACATGGGCGAGCAAATTCAAAACAGGTTTGTTCATGACTACAACAAGCACGAATGCTCCGTTCCTAACAATTCAAAAACTTCTGCATGTAACAAGGGAACAAATCAAACTCCGTGGTTTGAACGGAGGACGTGTAGGGTGTGAAGTGAACGGAAATTCGACGTCACAACCGTGCAACCGTGCCTACTGCCATTCGGCCAGCACTGAAACTGGCAGACGCCCAATGTACTACCTTGCTGTTTCGAGTAGATTAATGTTGTCCGGGGTTATTAGCTTGATCGAAAATGTTTAGAGAGGAAGTAACAAAAGAGAAACTGAGTATAACGTTGGAAGTCAGGAAATATTCAATAAAAAGAAGTGTGCAGAAAGGCACAGGGAGATGGAATTCCAACAAGAAGTGTCACTCGTTCCGAGGTTTTAACTCTGTTTTGCTTTCCAATATACTCTCAGACCTGCTGAGATTTTACAGCAATTTCTTTTGTTGGTAAAGAAACAGAAAATGGGAGAATGACACTGGACCGATCCACTCTCTTTCCTCTGTAATATTTGACTTCCCTGTTCAACCAGATCATTTCTGTTCCACAGTGAAACCTCACAATCCTGTCCGACCTATTACTGACAATAAACTATTCATAACCTAAACCCATATTGGCACACAACAAAATCATTTTCCTTGTAAATTCGGAAACTTCCAGGAAGATTTTCCTTCGCTTTCCATCAGAACATTCTGAATGAGTTAATTTTGGTTCGGGACAATCTGACATGGAACCATCACAGTCAGTCCCCCCAACAAGTGGTCATTCCCATTCAGTGGCTCTGAGCACATTGTGTGTTGTACGGCCGGAGTGCAACATGATGTTTTGAAAGGGTCACTGCTAGACTTGTATCTGACACTTCTAGTTAAGTGGGGATAGCTTTCACTCAGAAAGCGACGTGTGATGAAAAAGAGGGGAACAGACGTGGCAATATAAGTCGCACTCTTTTGTCATACTGCAAGTGGAATGGAGAGCAAGGATTGTATTAACAAGGAAAAGCAACCACTATGGGGCATGATCCCACGACCCTCTAGCCAATGCAGGGGTACAGTGGCTTAGTTTATCATTTTATACTGCGCTATTTGCAAGGATTCATTCATTCCTCCCAATCACAAATAACATCATTCATACCTTTCACGTCTCACTGTTATTCCTTCAGAAAATTACAATTTATTTCGCACTTGTATCAGGATTCAATATACAATATTAATACTTAAATATATTTTACCCTCATGTTTACATCGCCGATGTGATTCCCAGTCACTCTTTCAGACGGTAAATCAATTGGAAAATATACCTAAGGGCACACAATCATTTCTGATTAGAATGTCGGACACCCAGTCTGGCTGACGAGACACGGTCCTCACTATCAACGTTTTCTTTGTATTTCCTGCTGACATCTTTTACCATTTGTCATTTCCGAGACAGAATCTTTGATTAAAAACAGTTCCATGAACAGGAACAATTTTCCAATTATCTGAAGCTGTTTGCAAATTAGAGTGGATTCCTGCCGTTCCTGAGGAAGGAATTTCTCTGAGCTGTGTCGCAGGGCTCATCAGGAAGCCGCTGATTGAAGCTGTAGTGGCTGTTTTCTGCTGGCAGCGAACTTTGCAGAGAGTGTGGTCGCATTCTGCTGCGAGTTCCCATCACACTCTACGCGGATTTGGGGTGAAGGTTTGATGATTGCAATGTTGGTGCATGATCGGTCTCAATGATTGATCTGAAATAATTGAATCTCTGTGCCTGGGTGAGTTCGAGTCGCCAACATTTCAGCCAAATGCGCTGACTACTTCAGACACGGAATGCGGCACCAAAAGCGGCCCTCTATGTATCAGAAAGCGGGCCGTTTGAATGGATTTGTGGAGGTTTTTTTACAGAAGGAGCACTCACTGTTTTCACAGGCAGTCAATATTTTTTTCGCTTTTATCACCGAAAGAACCAGAGGCCTTCGGTACCACAAACACTGAATTGAACAATATGAGTGCCTGTGTTTGCGGCTCCTAAGGCCTCTGGTCATTTCGGTGATAAAAGCGAGAAAATTACTGACGTGTATGTCATGAACCGCTCACTCAAATGGCAGATAGACAATTCAAAGCGGTGCTTCCAAGCATCCTGGATATTTAGCGCATTGCCAAGTCCCAGAAATTGCTCAAGTAACGGAAAAAAAAAAACAAAACAACAATGAACCATGAAAAGTGAATATATCCAATTCCATTCTTCATTAAATTCGGCCAAAAATGGTGCCTCCGTTTGATCGAGACAGCCAATCACCAGCCTCCCTCATCAAGATAGTAATGAAGGAAAGTAGAGAAGTATAACAACGTTTTATCACGCGATTGCCCGCCGTTTCGCCACAGCAACAAAAAAACAGTGATCAGATTCAGTGCAAGATCTGGTTTCACAGCAGCGGTGAAAGAACGATCTCCATTCACTTTCATGGAAAACGGTGTACAACACAAATAGTCTGGAATATAAACACCCAGCACAGGCTGCTTCGGTCCTCTGGCTGCCGAGACTTTCATATGAAAAGAGTGGGTTTGTGGCTGTCCATATTATAGTGACAGGTGTTGGCCTCGCTCGAACTATCATCCTTGATATTCTAGAGATTGGTATCCTCACCTTGCACGCGGGAGTTGAGGGTGCAATTCTCTGCGGCGGAAAATCAGAGAGTTTGTGAAGCTTGGGTCCTCGGAGTTGTTGTTGGAATTTCCAACGCAGCGGGGAAGAAGATTTGCAGTCTTTTCCTCCCCTTTCTCGATGACATTCTCAGCGCTGCAGAAGCTCATGTGAAACGCTTCGGCCCTGTGGTGTTATGAACTGAATTAGTTTCAATCCCGCTGCTTCCGATTGTTGTGGTTGCAGAACACAAGACCCAATACCCATCAAGTGCAGAACAAATGTATTTGACGAGATTCCAATAAGGGACTGCACGAAACAACATATAGGAGAAATAGACTGACAAAGTGCGAGCTGCATTCCTAAAGGTAATCTAGCCCATAAACGCCATGGGCAGCTGTTCCTTATATCGATATGCAGGACACTGAGTATCTCTGATAGTGGGAGTAGGAACTGGGATTATCTGACCATCTGCAGGACAGGTTACTTCCTTGTGTGAGGTAACTCCTGATGGAACACATGTAAAACTCTATTGTGCATTGAGAAATACATACAAATAGTACCCAGAGCAGTCTTTCTGTTGTGTTTCTGGTGCTGCTCTAGTCATGCCCTACAACACTGTACGTATTCTGTGCTTCCTGAAGGTTAAGTGAGTGCTTCTATGATCGTATTGTGGGCAGTAATCTGCGTTTTAACATCAATAACGTGCGTGTGAAGCCCAGGCCCACCAATGCATTTTGCACTTTTTGTCTTTCTCTTATTATGTGCAATTGCAACACAATAAAGAATTAATTAATATTGGAAGATGATACACAGAGGCATGAGAAAAGCAGGCTGTTCGTGATATTTATGCAATGATTAGTGATTGCCTTGATTCAGGAAAAAGGGATGTAACTTGTGTTTTGTCTCGAGATAAGGAACAGTGAGAAAAGAAGTCAGCAGCAGGTTTCGTTGACAAGCCCATTCGCAGTAACCAGATGTACAAGAAATAAGACATACAAGAAAAAATACGGTGTGTGAGTTCGAAAGGATGGCAATAATCATGGGTGATCTTAATTTCCCCTCTACCACTCCACGTTCTATTGTAAAGAATGTTCGGAGAACAATAATCAATAAACTATGCATGGCCCATAGAACAAGACGAAACATATCTTGGTCATCGGTTACTTTACAGGCAACTTAGTTTCTGTCTTTTTCTTGGAAACCACCTGAACCACACTTTTATTGGGCTTCTTCCCATTTTAATATTAGTCTCTCTTTTGATTATTCCTAACAAAGTGCATGACCTCACACTCACAACATGAAACAGCAAGATTTCTCCACTCACTCATACTATCGATATTTTTTTGCAGATTTGCACGTCCTCATCAAAATAAGTATGCTCACTCATTGCGTATCGGCAGCAGAACTCGACACATTTCACTTTGCCACATCCTCCAAGACATTAAGACAGATAAATCATTGACCATTCTGGATTTCACTAATTATATGTTTTCAGCTTGAAAAGTGTTCAATTATCCCGATTTGGTGACTTCTTATGAGTAGACAGTGGACAGTTAATGCTGATTTATTACTCAACACCGTGAACTCACTTATTGTGCAATGGTCATTTATATGGCTCCTAATTGAGTGCTTGATAGAAATTCGGAAGGACTATACCGAACAGCTCCCTTGATGTTAGCAAAGAAATCTGGCAAATTGGCTCGTGTGATTTTCCTTTCAATAATTAATATTGACTCAGTTTGAGTGCAACATCCTAAGATCTCATCCTAACGTTGTGTTTTTATTCATTTTAAATAGTGTCTAGCATTTTCCAAATAACAGCAAAGAGATTGGAGCAGATAGAAACAATTTAGCCCATCAAGTTGGCGACAGCTTTTGATATCTCGGCTTATTTGTATAATCCTCAACTCCACTTTTCAGCCTTATCTCCGTGGCCCTTGATTGTGGACTGACTACATGACTGTCTATCTCAGCCTTGAATGCACCCATTCTTGACAGACCTCTGTTGGATGCATTTCGACAGACTTGCTATCCTCCGAAAGAGAGAATATTTTCCTCACGTCAGTCTTACATGTTTGACACCATCTGCTGTGACAAGACTTACTGGTCCCACATCTTCCACATCTGTAAATCAGAGCAGAATATACACCTGAAAGTCGGTCTTCACTCTGCAGAGCCAGCTGTGAATATTTGAAACATTTTCATATCTTGACCATAGATTACACAAAGAGACACGAATTGCACATTAGATTTGCCAAGGTCACTTAAAGTCATAGAGTCAGAGAGATGTACAGCATAGAAACAGACCCTTCGGTCCAACCTGTCCATGCCGACCAGATATCACAACCCAATCTAGTCCCACCTGCTAGCACTCGACCCATATTCCTCCAAACGCTTTCCACTCATATGTCCATGCAAATGCCTCTTAAATGTTGCAATTGTACCAGCCTCAAACACATCCTCTGACAGCTCATTCCATACACGTGCCACCCTCTGCGTGAAACACGCTGATATTTGGTTTGGAGAGAACCGAGGAGTTTCCTTGAGGGAGCTGCAACCATAGATTAGCATAGTCACTGAGTCCTCCAGCACGGAGAGAGACTCTTTGGTCCAAACTGATCCATGCTGAGCAAGATTTTCATCCACTCTCACCCCACTTCCGTACATTTGACGCATATCCTTCCAAACCTTTCCAATCCATCTAGTTGTCAAAATGCCTGTAAACCACTTTTGCTAGCATCATATTCCGAATGCGTACTACTCTATGTGTATAGGATTTGCCTATCAGCTTTCCTCTTATACTTTACCCTCTAACTTTAAACCGGTTAAACTTATTTCAGCAAGGCGTTCTATAAGGTTCCCGACAGTATGCTATGATACAAAATTCGGAGGAATGCAATTGTGGGAGACATAACAGTTTGGATTAGTAATTGGCTTGCTGAAAGAAAACAGAGGGTTGTAGTTGACGGAACTTGTTCATCTTGGTGTCCAGTTACTAGCGGCATACCGCAAGGGTCGGTGTTGGGTCCACTGCTGTTCGTCATTTTTGTAAATGACCTCGATGAGGATTTAGAAGTGTGCGATGGTAAATTTGTTGACGAGTCGAAGGTCGGTGGAGTTGTAGATAGTGACGAAGGATGTCGTAGGTTGCGGGGAGACATAGATAGGATGCAGAGCTGGGCTGAGAGGTGGCAAATCGAGTTTAATGTGGAAAAATGTGAGGTGATACACTTTGGGCAAAGTAATTGGAATGCACAGTACTGGGCTAATGGTAAGATTGTTGTGAGTGCAGATGAGCAGAGAGATCTCGGTGTCCATATACACAGATCCCTGAAAGTTGCCACCCAGATTGAGATGGTTGTTGAGAAGGTATACAGTGTTTTGGCTTACATCAATCGAAGGATTGAGTTCCTGAACCAGGAGGTTATGCTGCAGATGTACAAAGCTCTGGTCCGGCTACGCTTGCAGTATTGTGTACAGTTCTGGTCACCGCATTATAAGAAGGATGTGGACGCGTCGGAAAGGGTGCAGAGGAGAGTAACAAGGATGTTGCCTGGTATGGAAGGAATGTCTTACGAGAAAAGGCTGAGGTCCTTGAAGGTGTTCTCGTTGGAGAGGAGGTTGAGAGGTGACTTAATAGACACATATAAGATAATCCAAGGGTTAGATAGAGTGGACAGGGAGAGCCTTTTTCCAAGTATAGGAACGGCAGACCACGAGGGCATACAACTTTAAAGTGAGAGGAGATAGGTATAAGACAGATGTTAGAGGTAGTGCCTCTACTCTGAGGGAAGAAAGGGTATGGAATGATTTGCCTGTATCGGTAGTATATTCGCCAAGTTTAAGTGCAATTAAGTCGTCATATGACAGGCAAATGGACGTACATGGAATAGTGCAGGTGGGATGAGCTTCAGATTGGGATGATCGGGCGGTGCAACATCGAAGGCCGAAGGGCCTGTACTGCTCTGCAATGTTCTATGTTCTATGGTACCCTCTCGTCCTTGATTCCAGAACCATAGGAAAAAAGATTAATGTATTCACCGTATCCATACCTGTCTTGACCTGATGCAAGTCTCAGCCTCCTGCACACTAAAAAATAAAAAAAGGCCCAGCTTGTCCAGCCTCTCCCTATAACTTCCCTCAGATGAGAGAGGCCTGGCAAGATGCTGGTAAATTTCTTGTACACTCTTTCCAGTTTAACAACCTCCTTCATATCTCAAGGCGACGAAAACTACAATACTCCAAGTGCGCCCCACCAATGTCTTGTTCAACAGCAACATAACTACGGAGGAGCAGAAGAATCGAAGTTTCAGGCATGTGCCCAAAACGAGCATTCGCCTGCTCCTCGGATGCTGCCTAACCTGCTGTGCTTTTCAAGGACTACACGCTGACTCTGATCTCCAGCATCTGCAATCGTCCGTTTCTCCACCCTGCAACATAACCTCCCAACTGCTCTCCACAATATACTTACTGATGAACAGCCTTCTTCACTACCCTGACTCTATGCAAATCCACTTTTAAAGGACTGTACACCTCAACGCCAAGGTCCATATGTTCCAGCACACCTGTGAGGGTACTACTATTCACCATGAATCTCCTATCTTGATTCAGCATTCCAAAATTCAACACCTCACGCTTATCTGTATTGCATTTTATTGACTGTGTTTGGCCGCCTTCACCAGCTGATGAAGCTCTTGCTGCAATATCTGACAATATTCCTCACTGACCACGATATCTCCTATTTTAATGCTATCTGAAAACTTACGAATCATATCTTGGGCATTCTCATCCAAATTATTGACATGTTTATCTAAAAAGCAATTGGAATAGCACCGACCCACAGGCTTCCAGACCGACCAGGATCATTCTACTGTTCGACTTTCCATCCTGCCATCAAGCCATTGTGTATAGAATTTGCCAGTTTCCCCTGGATTCCATGCGATGTCACCTTCCAACGCTGTCTACCATGCAGAACCTAACCAAGCGGCCTTACTAAAATTCTGAATGATCACATTTACCGACCTGCCCTCGTCTACCGCCCTGGTAACTTATAGAGTCAAAGAGATGCATAGCAATGGAAACAGACCCTTCGATCTAACCAGTCTATGCCGACCCAATATACCATCCCAATCTCGTCGCACCTGCCACCATCCGGCCCATATCCCTCCAAACCCTTTCCATTCATATACTCATCCAAGTGCCTCTTAAATGTTGCAATAGTACCAGCCTCCACCACATCCTCTGGCAGCTCATTCCATACACGAACCACCCTCTTCGTGAAACAAAATTGCCCCACAGGTCTATTTTATATCTTTCCCCTCTCACCGTAAACCTATGCCCTCTAGGTCTGTACTCTCCGACCCCAATTGCTTTTTAGATAAACATGTCAAAAATTGGATGACATTGCCCAAGATATGATTCGTAAGTTTTCAGATAGCATTAAAATAGGAGATATCGTGATCAATGAGGAATATTGTCAGATACTGCAGCAAGAGCTTCATCAGCTGGGGAAGGCGGCCAAACACAGCAAATAAAATGTAATGAAGATAAGCGTGAGGTATTGAAAATACTTTGTCTATTTATCATCTCCATGCCACACATTGTTTTGTAAACCTCTATAGGGTCACCCCTCAGCCTCAGACGCTCCAGGGAAAACAGCCCCAGCCTGTTCAGCCTCTTCCTGCAGTTCAGATCCTCCAACCCTGACAACATCCTTGTAAATGTTTTCTGAGCCCTTTCAAGTTTCACAACATCTTACCGATAGGAGAGAGACCGGAATTGCATGCAATATTCCAACAGTGGCTTTACCAATGTCCTGTACTGTCGCAACATGACCTCCCAACTCCTATTCTCAATAATCTGACCAATAAAGGAAAGAATACCAACGCCTTGTTCACTATCTGATCGACTTGCGTCTCCACATTCAAGGAGATACGAACCTGCATTCCAAGGTCTCCTTGTTCAGCAACACTCCAAAGGACCTTACCGTTAATTGTATAAGTCCTACTAAGATTTGCTTTCCCAAATGCAGCACCTCTCATTTATCTAAATTAAACTCTATCTGCCACTTCTCAGCCCATTGGCCGATCTGGTCCAGACCCTGTTGTAATCTGAGGTCACCCTCTGTAATTCAGCTGGCGTTGAAAGCACTGGACAAATAAAACTTTTATTTTCACGATCCATTTTTATGTTTATTAATCTCTCTGCACATGAAATGAATCTTTCCCATCCACTTTAATGGATTACATTCTCTCCAGTATTGCCCTTCGGCCCAACCAGTCCAAACTGACACTCTGAAGAGTAACCCACCCAGACTCATTTCCCTGTGACTAATGCACCAAACACTATGGGCAATTTATCTCGGCAAATTCACCTGACCAACACATGTTTGGATTGTGGAACGAAACGCACGCAGACAGGGAGAGAAAGTGCAAATATCACACAGACAGTGGCCCGACATTTGAAGCAAACCTGGAACCCTGGCGCTGCGAGGCAGCAATGCCAACTGCTGAACCACGATTATCTCTCATCAACGCGTGTATCTCTCATCAACGCGTGTAATTCAACTTGATCACCCAGCATCCTTCTCAGGTCTGAACCAAGAGAGGGCTACAGTGAATACTGGGGTCTGATTGCGGCAGGGAAAGCCAAATACTGGTGTTTCAGTTTGTAAAACTTCATTCCAAAAGATGTATTAAGCATGGGAGGTAAATGTGTCGTCGGGGCAGAGTGTGAAACGTGATGGATAAGAAATCCATTGGGATTTCCCCATGCAGTTTAGAATTCTGCTGACGACGTTTTCAATGACTTCTGACAGGACGATTTCGCGCTCAAACTTGAAAAAAGAACAATATTAACAAACCGTGCCATTGCTCGTGAAGATTTTGGAACCTCAAATTCTTTATCAAAACTGTACCACTATCTGAACGTTGACCATTCCTCTTTCACAGATACTGCTGGACGCATCGAGTTTCTGCAGTATTTTCTGAATGTACTATGCAAATGTGCAACTTTACGTGAATCACAGTCCCCTATGTACTGACCCTGGACAGTGGCAAGTTTTCTTCCTGTTCGTCAAAGCGCCCATCCCCACCGCTCTCTCCCAAATCACTATGAACAGCCGCAGGAAATCACTGGTTCAGCTTCTTCACTCCAAAGTATCACTTACCGGCCTTTGGACTCCCTCATCATAAACAGAATTCTTATCCCCGGATATGGTGCAAGACAGAGGATAGTGAAGAGGTTTTTGGGAAATATTGACATTTGAGAGCGGAACAATGTTAAGGAGGCAAAACATAGACACCAGTCTCCAGCTTTGTGGATGTTCATAAACTTTTTGGGAAGTGGAATCGGAGGGGAATGAGCAAAGGTGAGCTGTCGGACAGAACGGAAACTGTCAAGACAGCTTCCCCCTATTTAAGGGGATGGGACATTAACTCTGATGTTCTCGGCACAGGAACTGATCTGAGACATTGAAAGATTTCTCGTCTTTTTACAGTAGGATTCCGGGACAATGAAAAAGCTCGGGCCAGACAAATACTGAGAGGCTGGAACTCAGACTCTCCCGGTTGTGGGAGAAAGGCTTCCAGTGACCTGAGTGCGCCTGCAATCAGTGGGATCAGATTCATCCTATGTCTGCATAATGAGCGCCCCAGAAGTTATTTTGGAAATGTACATCTAATAGAGGACAGTTGTCATTCTCCGAAGGGCAGACTGAAGTTGAGATTCAGTAACCACCTACTTTGGAAGATCATGCGATATGCTGGATTGCACGTGTCAGCGCATTAGTCAGCTGAATGGATGACAGCTGATTCAAGAGCCCCCAGGGCGAGAGGGATTGCTGTCCTTAATGCACTTGTTTGCTTTGCTGCACTCTTTCGGTTTCTAATGAGGTCAGAAAGACATTCTCCAAATGGAAACATGATCGTGTGACTAACCATAAAGACATTTCTGCATTGCTGTCAAGATTACTGTCAAGAACTGTGACTTGTGGGGATCTGAAACCAAAAAGAAACTGCAGCAGAAACTAGCCAATTTGGGAGCAACTGTGGGAGAAAACATAGCGCTGATGATGTTCTGAAACATTGCCTCTCATTGTCTGTCCAGAAATGCTGCTAGACCTGCTGAGTTTCTCTTGCAAATTCTGTTTTTATTTTAATTGAATGCCTATTCCATCCATCAGGATGATACAGCCAGCCTCACCACGCACCGAAATTTTACGCGCTTGCAAGCTGTGAAATGATTGGATTCAAACAAACCCAATAATGATGTACTCTTCCTCAGCTTCACAAGAAGAGAGACCTGGAAAGTGAATTGCACAAAGTCGTCCTGTCATCCTGAACGAGTGGTTCAGACGATGGAATTGAAATTCATACGCATTCAGCACGCAGCCTCGAATCTTACTGATGGCGATGGAAAAATGGCAATAAGACCAAAGGGGAATTGCTCCCTGTCTCCTACTGGAAGAGTCAGCTTAAAAACCAAAACAGACAAATTCAGAATGGTGGGAATCAACAACCAACTGCTTGTCAGGGTGTAGAAAGCAGAAATTTGAGATGTACACTTCTATCACCAACTGCGTTTGAAGCTGTGAGCCAACTGTTGGAAAATGAGACGAGAACAGTCAGGGACCTGTGTTCGGTTGGTGCAACCTTGTTTCGCTGAAGTGCATTTTCTGTGCTGCATAAACCTTTGACCGGCTGCGGTGAGGTGGTCGGAGAAACTGGCGGATGGGAAGAATGTTAAACTGGTCTAATCCTGAGATATCCCCCCTCCCTCTCGGGGGCCTTGTCTGTCTGTCCACTTGTGTTGATGAAAATGAGGATGATTTCCTGAGGTAGATGACCATACAGTGTGACCACGTCAAAGTTCAGTCCCATGATTGTGTCATTTAAGAGCACAGGGGTATCTCATTGAAATTTACCCTGGAAACATAAGAACATACAAGGTTATGTGCCTTATGCAGGAAAGTGGCACTAGAGTAGATGAATATCCGATGTTCCGCAATGCAGATAGGTGGAAAGGCCTTTTCCACGCTGAAAGAAATGGAGGAAAGTACGAAACTGATGTGCAGCTAAAATGATCACAAATAATAAAGTAAAAGGTGATTCAGTAAGGAAACATACAGCAACATATTTTACTTTCCCTGGAATTCTAGTGGGAACGATTCAGTGCTCTCACTGCTGTGGCAATGGGATATTTCCTCTGACAGGTTATCTTTTTGACAGCCTTCCCAAAGCAGGGAATGTTGTATGCAGCTAGCAATTTATGGCGTTTTGTCACAAACACGATTCAGACTAGCGTAAAACAAATAAGTACGAATCCTGGAAATCTGAATTAACAACAGGAATTGACAGACAAAGTCAACTGGCCTGACAGCATCCGTGGAAACAAAGATATTTAATGTTTCATATCAATTGCATCAGTTTACTTATGCATTTTATTGGTTTAATTCCTGGGCAATTGTCAGCTTCACTTCACGAATCAGCATACATATCAGAATCTCTCATTAGCTGATAACGTCCGCTATAAAATGGAAAATGTCTTATCTGCTGTAATGCTGTTGCTGTTCCCATGAGTTGGTGAAAGTCTGGCCTTCATTCATTACCTTTATCTTCTCTTTTCTGTCCAGGAGCAACAAGTTTGAATGGAGAATTTCTATGTCAATACGCATGTCTATTTGTCTCCCTTTGTCTCTCTGCACCATCTCACTCTCTTCAACATTCTCCCACTCTCTGTCTGTCAATATCCCTCATTTTCCATTCCTACTCTTGGAAAAGTTTGAAATTCGGTGACAGTTTGAGAGTATACCTGTTTCCTGGCTTTCTCCGCACACCAGCCAGAGTGTGCAGAACTGGGCTCTAACTCTCCAGGTAATATCTCTGTCAGTTAGATCTGAGGTCAGTTGACATTTCTTCACTCAAAATGTTATGAGGATTTACAAATGTAAATAGAATTCATAATCGACAAGAAGAAAAGCAGTTTCACTCCAATTATAGGATTTCAATTACGTCATTGCTGTTTGCCTAAAATTAATGAATGGTGACAGCAGACAATGAGAGATATCATCGCGCAATGGATGCGTTATTACAACATTTCCTGGCAAGTCTGCAGTGTCTCCAACCTCACTTCATTATTTCAAAAAACTTGCTATGACGGATCGAGACTAAAAGTAGAAGAGGTGGTGAAATCATTGTTGAACAGTGTAAAGAATCTCGGAATTGAATGAGCAGGATAGAACATTGACTAATGGGTCCACAGCAGGCCACAGGCCTTCGCATCATGAAATAACAACGGGCTGAGCTCAAACACAAGAAGCATGCTGAGCCGTCACTTTCGCGATATAGGATCAACAACACGGCGTTTACAAGAGGTTTATGCAATGAACTTTCAATGTACGGAACATTTCAGAGCATTTGACACCATACTCACCTGGTTATTACCAGATGCTTTAACTGACTGAAAATGCACTGAAAGAGACAATCTCTTAGTGCTTTGCTTTCAAACAATTGCTTCAACTCTGTAATCAGACAGGAAAAAGAGGATGCGTTCATCCTCTGGGGACCGATAAACCGCGTGATTATGCACAGAGGGAATCTCAGACCAAGAGCACAGGGTAATTGTGGCGAATTTACCAGGAGTGGTGTGTGGGTCGGTGTTAACAGTAGTATGTGCAAACCCATCAACACTGGCACTCAGCCTTGCACCAACAGCTCCTCACTCACCTCTTGCCTCATGTCTCCCAGTCATCATTGACTTCCAGTTTATCCTACTCCCCCTTCGAAACTTCTCACTGTTCCCGACCACATTCGGGTTTCCACTTCGAAAGTGCAGCCGTTTGAAACGAATTTCTGGAGTTTGCACGTCACTCTTTGGGATCAGCTTCACTGCCCATCCATAATTACTCCAGAGATCGAGATGGTAAGTTGCATTACAGAATCCTGGATGTACTCAGCACAGAGATGCATCCATGATGTCGCTAGGGAGGGAGTTCTAAGAATTAAACCAAGCGACATTGAAAGAACAGTGAGATAGTTTCAGCTCAGAAAGGCGAGATTCTTAGAGGTGATTTGCGGTAACAGGTGTCTCTTGCACCTGCCTCCATGATCCTTTTAGTTGGAGGCAACAAATTACTGGATTGATTCTGGCAGATCCGCGTTTATGTTCTGTGTGGAAGCAGGAAATAGTTTTCATTCAGATAAACCACAAGAGGAGAAATAAATCTTCATTTCCAGAATGTGAATTGATCCAGGTCTGTGCGATTCAAACTCAGACTCTGAAGCAGAGACTCCACTAATGCTGACAATAACCCTTGACCTAACCTGTCCAAACTCTTGTGCCTATTTTCTTACTCCCCCCGTTTTGAAGCACCAGTCCTTGCCGGGAGTGGTGAAGGCGTTAACTCCTCCCTTGCAGAAAAACAGTGGGGCCAGAGATCCGATCTATCTGTCACGAAGCGGGAATTGCTTTGCTCAGAACAGACCGGGTGTGCTGTTTGGGACTGAAACTGTGTTCGATCACACCCAGACACGGTGTAACAGCCGCCAATAGATGTGGAGAATGTTCGGGCAGATTCAGACCCACTCTGGAAATAGACTGTATCCTGAACTCAGAGGAGCTAAGTGTCACAGACAGAAGGCAGGAGAATTAAGTTTGGAGCGACATCAGCCATGATGAAATGGCCGGGCAGACTCGATGGGCTGAAAGCTCCATCTGTCCTCTGATGCCTTCTGGTCCCTGGCCATCCGGAATCGAAGGAAATTGAAACAGTTAACTTTTCAGTTCGAAGTCCTCCGGTCATAACTGGGTGAGGGGAGAGATGGAACAGGTCTGATATAAGTTTAGATGCGGGGAAATTGTTTGGAGACAAAGTTTTTGAAGAGGATCTCAGTATAAAGTTGGAAGTCAGGAGATATTCAATAAAAAAGAAGGGTGCGTAAGGCAGAGGAGGATGGTCATGGAGAAAGAAGTGTAACTGGTCTTGAAGTCTAAACTCTATTTTCTTTTCCAAGATTCTACCAGACACGCTGAGATTTTCCCGTAATTTCTTTTGTTGGTACTGAAACAGAAGATGGGAGTTTGTTCCTGTTTCAATCAGCTCTCTCTGTTCTGTTGAAGTTTGTATTCCCCGTTCGATCACTTCTGATCCACACGAAAACCTCACTATCCTGCCCCATCCCTACCAGTGTTACTGACAATAAACTGTTCATGACGTAAACCCACGTGTGCACGCAACAGCATCATTTACCGAGTGATTTGGGAAAAGTTCGGGGAGAGTTCCTTTCGATTTCCATCAGAGCATTCGAAATCAGTTAATTTTGTTTCAGCACCATTTGACGTGGAGCCGTCACTGTCAATCTCCCGAGCCTGTGGCCATTCGCATTCCACGTCTCTTGACACTTTGGTTAGTGCACGGTTGGAATGGAAACTCACGTTTTGAAAGGGCCATTTTTTATCGTGTATTCAGCTGAACTGATAAACTTGTCTCTGGCACCTCCGATACAGTGGAAACAATTTTTGCTCAGAAACCAACATAGGATCAAAAACAGCGGTAACAATGTGTCAACAAAATCTGCAACATTGAGCGAATACGCTCTTGTGTGGGGTTGCAACATTGCAAATTCAATGGAGAGCTGCGAACTTATTAACAGATAAAAGTGCCCCTACATGATACTGCATTTGCCAAGAATTGTCCACTCACTCATACTATCTAAATCGGCTTGCAAAAATTTCCATATCCTCATCACAATACGTGTATTGTGTATCGGCAGCATTTCACTCTTTCACTTCCTCCAATACATTGGGTCAGATAAATCATTAAATCAGATGACTGACTAATCTGGATTTCACTAAAAATATCTTTCCAACTTGAAACTGCTCATTAATCTCGATTCGGTGATTTCTGTTAAATAGACAATGGACAGGCAATGCTGCTTTATTACCCAACACCGAGAACTCCTTTCTTGTGTAACGGACTTCTATATAGCCCCTTATTGATTGCTTGCTAAAATTCAAATGAACTATCCTGAGCATCGTTCTTCATCAAGTCTGCAGGTCATGCTACCAAAGAAATCTGTCTGATTGTCATCATGTGATTTTCCTTTCAAAAATTATGTTGACTCAGTTTGACTGTAGTCATCTCTTCTAAACTTTCTTATTTTCTTAATTGCAACGGTGTTTCACATTTTCGAAATGACAGCAAATACATTAGAACAGATGGAAGCAATTTAACCCATCAAGTCAGCGACAAGTTTCAATGAGATCACGACTGATTTGGTTAATGCTCAAATCCCCTTTCGGCCTCATTTCTATGGCCCTAGATTCCCGAAGTGACCAAATGCCTGCCTTTCTCTGCCTTGCATGTATGCAGCATTGACAACACTCTGTTGCAAATAACTTCACAGATTTGCTACCCTCTGAAAGAGAAAATATCCTCCACACCTATGTCTTACATAATTTACCCCTTCCGCTGTGATGAGGCCTTCTGGTGCCACATTATCCCAGTTGCATATCAGAGCAGAAAAATACCCTCAAGGTTGGTCTGCACTGTCCACTGCCAGCTCTGAGGATTTGCAGCATTGTCTTTTTTGACTTTTGAATGAACAAATAGAATTGAATCTTCCTCAAAAACACTTTATTGGCTGTAATGTCGCTAGCAGCGTAGTGCGCTAGAAAGTCGAGTGCTTCATCACAAATACATCACTTTCAAAATGTTATCTCTGTTTCTCTTTCCACAGTTACCGCTACACCCGTCGGTTTTCTGCAGTATTCTGTGAATGTACTGAGCACAAGTTCTGAAATTCATGACATTCTTTCAATCCCAGTTCTCTGCACAATGATCCTGGGCAGTGACAATACTTTCAAATTCTCGTCAATGTGCCAATCTCCAACGCTCCCTCCCCCATTACGGTAAACAGCTGCAGAAAATCTTCAGTTAACCTTCTTTGCTCCAAAGAAAACTTCGGGAATCTCTCCTAATGTCAGGAAATCTTGACCCTGGACATGGTGCAAGACTGAGGATTGTGAAGAGAATTTTGGAAAATATTACCAGTTGGCAGGTGTGAAAAATGTTAAAGAGGCAAACCATATAACCCAATCTCCAACATTGTGAATCACGGAAACTCTGTGAGAAGTGAAATCAAAGGAAAATGAAGAAGGGTGATCTGTCCGAATGAGCAGAGAGAGTCAAGACAACTTGCCATTCTTTATGAGGACAGAACATTAACTTTGATGTTCTCGGGACATGAACTGATCTGAGACATTAAAATAATTCTCGTTCCCGTACATGACAAATACAAACCTCATCTCGACTTCGGGACCATACAAGAGACTAGGAGGTTCGCAGTCAGATGTTCCCAGTTGCAGGATAGCTGGTCCAGTGACATGCGTGTATCTATCGTGGATGGGATCAGACTGTTCCCATGTCTCCATAATGAATGTTCCAGAATTTATTTTGGAAACAGTAAATTGATAAGAGGACACTTCTCAGTCTGGAAAGGACAGACTGAATCTGTCACAGCACGCAAGGTTTTAGGTTGGACGTTTTAGCGTATTCAACCGTTAAATGAAAAGTTGCTGGTTCAAAACTTCCAAAGACGACAGCGATCGTTGCTATTAAAGCATCTGTTTTCCCTGCTGCAGGGTTTCATGTTTCTAATGGGGGCAGGAAAATGTTCCTCAAACGGAATATTTCCGTGTGAACAACCGCAAAGAACTTTCTGCAAAGTTTTAAAGGTTAAAGTAATGAACCGTGGACTCTGGGAATCTGAAACAAAATCAGAACCTGCTGACAAAACTACTTGCTTTGGCAGTACCTAAAGGAGATTATTGAGTTCTGATGAAGTTGTCAAATATTGTCCATGATTCTCTCTGCACGAATCACCAGCGAGCGACGCTGCCCGGTTTGTCACTGCAATTTGCAGAAACCATCGCCAAGAAAACCCAAGAACAAACTGACAAGTCCGTTCCAGCACAGCATGTAACGCTCGTGCTCAAAACTTCTCATTTCAAAACCAGTTGGGAACCCTCAACACTGCGATGGCCGGGGATCGATTCCAGGACAGCTGCTTCGAAGGTAGCTCTGCTCACCACTACACCACCAGCACGCGGCCTGCTGTGCTGGCCTCCTTCGCCAACACGCATAACAAGGCCGTGATCATCACCAACTGTACCGGGGGTTGAAAGCAAAAGAAGAAATTGTTTGTAAAATTCAACAGGTCTGACAGCGCCAGAATCAGAAGCCTTCAGCTCTTAGGAACAATCACTGGATCCAAAGTGGTCACTCCTCAGAAATGTTGCCAGACCTACTGAGTTTCTCAGCAATTTCTGTGCTGTCTCTCAGATCTGCAACGTCTGCAGTTCTTTAACAAATAGAAAACAAACGTTTACCCAGGGAAGGGGATATTTGATCAGGTGATAGCCCACTACATTCATAGAGATAGATGGGATGGAGCATAGGATAATAAAATTCTTACAGTGTAGAAACAGGACAAGCCTATTAAAGGAGAAGCCAAACAGAGAACAGCCAGGGAATTCCAAGAGGCATGGCACTCATCCACAGATTCAATCAATAAGCACATCGACCAATATAACGGTCACTGCATCAGACAGCTGGAACTGACAACCCGAAGCGGCAGGAAGAAATCACTGTAAATGCCGGAGGAAACATCACAGAAGAGCTTCACAGGAGGCTCCCAATCAGTAAGGATGTCACCTCGACAGGGGACGAAACGTCTGCAACAAAAATTCCCAGCTCAGCGAACAGAATCACAACAACGAGCACCCGAGCTACAAATCTCCTCCTAAACTTTCAGTGTAGAAACAGGCCATTCGACCCATCATGCATCCAACAAAGATTCGCGCTCTACGGTCTTCCTGTAACCCCGAACTTCATATGGCTAACCAACCGAATCAATACTCACTTGAACACTTAAGACTATTGAGCATTGCAAATCCACCCTAACCTGCGCATCTTTGGACTGTGTGAGGAAACTGGAGCACCCAGAGGAAACTCAGCAGACACGGGGAGAATGTGCAAACTCCACACAGACAGTCTTCAATCCGACAGGGATCTGGGTAATTGGAGAGGTTTCAAGAGGGAGTCCAGACTGGCGTGGGAATGATGGGCCGAAAGCCTGATGTCAGTGCTGTAAAGGCTCTACAATAACATCATACACTACAACCAGCATTCAATACAGCTTGAATTTTGCTTTAATCCGTCCTAATGTTGAAATTATTCTGAGTGAAATATATAGGGAGAGGTTGTTTGTGCATTCACTCAGATCTGTGTTTTGATGGGTCAGGAGCATCATACAAAATAACAACTGGCGGAGGGAGAATTGAATTCCTCCTCCCACTCTGCTGAGGACATACAGGACCTGGAACTTCTCTATCACCACTCACTCACCACCCGACGCCTGGAGGAAGAAAGCCTGATCTTCCGCCTCAGGAACCTCCAACCCCAGGGCATCAATGTGACCTTTACTATTTGCCTGATTTCCCCCTCCGACCACCTTATCCCAGTTCCATTCTGCCAGCTCGGCACCATCCTCATGACATGTCCTACCTGCCAATCTTCATTCCCATCTATCCACTCCACCGTCCTCTCCGACAATCATCTTTACACCCAACTTCATCCATCTATTGTGCTCTCATCTCCCTTCTCCACTGCCCCACTCCCTCCCATTAACTGTACACGCTGGACGCTCCCAGCCTCATACACGATGATGGACTTTTGCCCAAACTGTCGACTCTCCTGCTCCTCGGATGCTACCTGATCTGCTGTGTTTTTCCTGCACTACTCTAATCTTGAGACTGATCTCCAGCAGCTGCAGTCCTCACTTTCACCTCGCTTGACTGAATTCCTGCTCCTTACAGATCGAATTGCATCTCGAGTTTTCATCATGAATTTCATTATGTTTAAGATATTTTACTTTTAAAATCATCACAATATTTTGCTGCCCTTCTGAACATGTTACGAATTTGGAGAGAACAATGCCTCCTTTCTCAGTGAACAAACAGAACATCAAGGAGTCGGATTGGAGAATGTTTCCTCTCGCAGAAACAGGAGTAGGGAGATGTAATTCTCTCTGAAATAAACACAGGCCATTCAGAGGAATCTGATAAGATCATGCAACATCTGTTGAGAGAAGCGAAAGGTTAGCTCCTCTGTAATGAGAGTCGGTGAACTCAGCAGAGCGGTAAGAAGTTAGAAAAGTAATAATTACTGAACAATTGGAATAGGGCTAACGCTGAAGAAAGAATGAGGGGTCCATACAGCGTGTTTAAAATGTTCAGTCTGTTCTAGTAGACAATTCAATCAAAGCTGGATTTAGATTTCATATCCAGTTTCCAGTCCAATCCACATATCCCGTGACTCCCTGAGACAGCAGCAATCTGTGTCTTCCTATCTGAAATGCACTCAGTGTGGGTGCAACAGCATTCGTCAGGGACAGAGAATATGAAAGACTCAGAGGACTCAGAGGCAATCACTCTCTCCTCATCTCTTTCCCAAATAACCTGCCCCCTTACCCTGAGAATGTATCAATAATAGCCAAAATATTTGCAAATGGTGTAACTTTTCACTGACTTCTCTTCACAGGTGCTGTCAGACTTGCTGAGATTTTCCACAACTCCTGAGACTGTGTTATCGTGTTTCAGATATCCAGACCTACAGGATCAATTTCTCATCATCTGCCCTCTGAAGCCTGATACATTGAAATAAAATCGCATTTCAATTTTCTGGAATATGGACACAATTTTTTCAAAAGATCAACATTGGAGCATGTCGGTCCAAAAAAGTGACCATTATTTTGTGATTCATTAATGTGTTTGGATCATTGCCGCTGGGTTACCACGTATTTCTCAGATATCATTGTTCTGGCGAAGTTGATGATGAGATATCTGCTTGAACTACTTTGTCCAGATTCATTCATTTTGTCCAGGTAAACCCATAATGACGTAAGTCAGGGATTTCCAGCATTTCCAACCAATGGCACTTGTGGAACTGAGACGTTTTTTTCCGAGCCAGGGTGGCGAGTGCTTGATGTGGCATTGTCAACTGATGCCCCGTGTCTCTGCTGTGCTCAGTGTTCCAAGCGATAATGCCTAGGTCTGGCAGCTGCTCTGTGAGGAATTTTGGGGAATTTCCACAGTGCGTCTTGTCTGTATTACACGCCACTGCTACTGAGTGTGGTTGGTTGAGACACGGATTGTTTGTGACTGTGGTGCTGAGCAAGCTGCACTGCAAGTTAATTCTACCGAATTATGGAGAACATAAATACTTGCCATCATCATCAATCCTTTTGACAGCTGGACATCCAGTGATTACACGGATGTGGTGTACACGTCTGTTATTTGCTCAAATGACCATGGACCTTTAACTAGATTCACCTTTTCACGGATACTATGCTGAGAGACCTCACACGACTGTTCCACTTTCACATCAGCATTTTATCTGTAAAAAACTGGGAACGAGCTGATGGGACACAGATTGTGCTACAGATGACTAGACACAGTGATTCTGTTTGGCTTTATGCATGTGTTTCTCTGAATGTGTGTGTAACTTCTCGCGTGTTCCTGTCTCTTTGATTCTGTCTGTGTCTACTCATATATCTGTGTCTGACAATCTCTGCCGATGTGAATGTGTTTGTGTCTCATTGTGTGTATTAATGTGTGTCTCCATGTTTATGTATCTCTGTATTTGTACCTCTGAGCAACGGTCTCTCTGTTGTTTTCGGGATTGGAACAAATGAAATGGGGTTTATATCTATCTATCTATACCTCTCTATCTGTCTGTACCACTCTCTCCTCCTCTTGTGCTTGATGTGATACATTGCTTTCGGTTATGTTGATGTGTGTTTGAATGTCTGTGTTTGTGTGTGTGTGTGTTTGTGTGTGTGTGTGTTTGTACGGAAATACGTACAGATTCTGAGACACAATCACAGAGACTTGTGCAGAGACACATACAGACAGAAGCACACATATCGACTTAGAGAGACGCAGGTGCACATATAGTCACACAGACATGCACACACAAGCGCACAGATGTTGATGGATACTGCAAAAGTGATACTGGTAGAATTTCGTGTTCCTAAAACTAAATGAGTTTAATAAATTTTTGGATTGTTTGACTTTACTGGAAATTTGTACATAATATTAGCTGGACAGTTGTGCCTTTAACAAGTTTTGGAACAAAATAAGAGAAAGGTGGTTTAGTTAGCAGAGTGCAAGGTTAATGGTGAAAGGACGGAAGCAATTTGAGTCGATGAACCTATTTTGGCCATCCCTGCATTTTCCAGTCTTTTCAAAATGTCCGCTGATGCTTCTGAATTGGGTCGACGTGATGTCTTGTTCCAAGGTGATGAATAAGGAATTGAGAAACTGGAGGATATTTCTATTAGAATCAAGACCGATTATTGGAAAAGTCCTCTTCCATAGGACTTCGGGATTGCTGTTAGATCTTCAGCACTTCGAAGCCAAAACCAACAAAGAACAATGAAACACAAAATTACACTGAAAGTAATCCACTGGCCTTCTTTAAAAATTTCGAATTAAAATTGCAATATATTTCGATGGCGTCTTTTGTTGTAACCGTTTGATTATACACATCACTAGAAAACCTAATGTGAATTCAGATATATTGTCCGAAAATAGAAATGATGAAATACGTAAAAGCTGAAAGAAATGTAAACGTTGCATTTATTTCAAGAAGGGAGAAAGAATAAATAGACTGCACTTTTTTAAAAAATGTGCATCATGTAATTTGCAAGTAAATGCGTTTTTGAAATTGCATTTTAGTTTTCTCAGGGTGAATCCATATACAAACATTCTTTTTTTTAAAAAAAAAGAATTCAGTTTAATTGTGGACTAAAATGTGAAAAAAAACGACCTTACAAACAGATCGTAAGTGAAGGATAGCTGCAAGGTTTGACAGCAATTCACCTGAGAGTGACCCAATAATCGAGGTGTGATTGGAGATGAACGGAGTTATAAACAGATGCAACCTTGGTTTATAACAAGGAGCTCATTGGTGATTGACTACTAGTTCACCAATGACTAAGGCTGCCTGCTACCAGCAACGATGTGATTGGTTCTCAGGCAACTAAACAGCTTGGTACACTGAACAAGATATAGAGAAGTCTTCACCCGCTCAGGAGCTCTCTCTGTTATCGGCAGTGATTCGTGCTTTAATCCCGAAGAAACCTGGTTTATTTTTGTTTCAGCTGTTCCTAAAGAATCTGCCTTTTAATCAATGAGTTAGAGACTGTTTGTAAGTATTAAACAGTCCCCCTGCATGGTGTAATTCAATGACAGCCTCCAACATGCACTGTAGAAATTTACCAAGGCTCGATGGAAAGTACATTCCAAAGACATGACAACGAAGAAATGGAAGGGCAGGGGAAGCAGATGAATGGGAGGTTATGACTTGGAGCCAGTGATCAAACCTGGTTAAATGAAGAGTACAGGAGTTTCATTCAAAAAGTCGGCAAGTATGGCATACATTGAGATTTGTCGATCTGTATACAGAATTGGCTGGCTGACAGAGGCAGAGGGTCGTTGTAGATTGAAAGTATTCTGCCTGGAGGTCAGTGTTGAGTGAGGTCACGCAGAGCTCTGTTCTTAGGCCTCGGCTCTTTGTAGTTCTTATTAACGAGTTGGATGAGAAGGTTGAAGAGTGGGTTAGTAAACTTTCAGATGGCACTAAGGTTGCAGGTGTCGCCGACAGTATAGACAACTACTGCAGGCTGCAGCGCGACGTTAATAGCATGTAGAGCTGGGCTGAGAAATAGCAGAGGGCGGTCAACCTGGATAAACGCAAAGTGATGCATTTTGAGAGGTGGACCACGAATGCTGAATATAGGATTAAAGACAGGATGCTTGGCAGTGTGGGGGAACAGAGAGATCTGGGTTTGAAAGTACATAGATCCCTCAAATTAGCCACTCAAGTGGAAAGAGTTATGAAGAAAGCATATGGTGTTTTGGCTGTCATTAAGGAGGTCGAGTTTAAGAGCTGCGAGGTGTTGCTGCAGCTCTATAAGTCTCTGGTGAAACTACTCTTGGAATATTGTGTCTAATTCTGGTCGCCCTACTATAGAAAAGATGCAGAAGCTTTGGACAAAGCGCAATGAACGTTGACCATGATGCTACCTGGACTGGAGGGCTTGCCTTATGAAGAAAGTTTGAATTAGCTCGGACGCTTCTCTCTGGATAGAAGGAGGAAGTGAGCAGACCAGATCGAGGTGTAGAAAATAATTTGAGGAATAGATACAATCAATAGCTAGAGACTTTTCCCTGGGGAGATTGACTGCTATGAGAAGTAATTGTTTGAAGATATGAGGAGGATGGTACACAGGAGACGTGAGAGGCAGGATCTTTACACAGAGAGTTGTGAATGCATCGAATCGGTTGCCGGCTGTGGTGGTGGAAGCAGAGTCATTGAGGACATTTGAGCGACTGCTGGACATGCACACAGATAGCAATGAGTTGAGGAGTGCGTAGATTAAGTTACTATATTAGACATCAGGATTAAATCTCGTGTGCCAAAGGGCCTGGTCTGTGCTGTACTTTTATATGTTCTATGTTATATGAGTGCATACAGTGGGTATATCTAAAAGTAAGGTGTCAACCGGGTGAAGCTACGACACAGAAATAGTTGCATGCCAGAAACCAAAAGAAGCAACGGATAGACAAGTCTAATTGACTTCAGCACTCACGGATCAGACAGAAACTCTGCAGTCCTGTCACCTCCCATCATAAATGATGGGGGAAAATATAATAAATCATTTCTTTCACATGACCGCCGAGGCTGAGGGAGATTAAATAGATCCTTTCGAAGTTATGACAGGAATTAAAAGATAGTGGAAGTCTTTTACACAGACAACAGGAGACATAATTTTAAGGTGTTATCGAGCAGACCAGACACAAACGTATGGTCTGCAGATTGATTTTGCTTGTTTTATGACAGTCATACATTCTCAGAAACAGTGAAAAATATTGTGTTGCATTCTCTTCAGTACAAATCATGCCTTACATAAGGGCATCAGTTTAATATAGTTTCACAGCTTTTTGGCAGGTGCAGTGAAGGATCAACTCTATATGTGACTGGTCCATTCACAAGTTTGATAACAGCAAGGATGAAATTGTTCCTGAATACATTGATGCGTATTTCCAAACATTTGCATCTTCTGTCTAATGGAAGTGGTTGGAAAAGAGCATTACGGTGGTGGGAGGGGCTTTTGGTTGTGTTGGCTGCATTCCTGAAGCAGTGGGAAGTCAAGACTGAGTCGATGGAAGGAAATGTTCGTTGCGTGATGGATTGGGTACGGTTCACCATCTCTGTCATTTCTTGCAACACAGGCTTAGCAGTGACCATACGAAGTGACTGGATAGAATGTTTTATGCAGTAAAATGTAAAAATTGGTCAGAGTTATTGCCAAAATGCTAAACTTTCTTCCCGTCTGATGATGTAGATGCATTGATGCACTTTCCTGGCTGAAGAGTTGACATGGATAGTCTGATTGGTTATTATATTTATTCCTCAGAAGTTGAATCTGTCCATCACCTCCAACTCAGCACCAATGACAGAGCCCAGTGTCTGTCCTTCAGGCCAATTGCTGAAGTTCCCTTGTTTTGCTGTCATTGAGGGAAAGATTGTTGTCTTTACACCATGTCACTAAGCTCTATTTCCTGTGCACTGCTCACTGTTGTTTGAGAACTAGCCACTATGGTGGTGTCGTTAGTAAATCTGTAAATCGAGTTAGAGCTAAACTTAGCGGTACAATTATGAGAGGGCAAGAAATATGGAAGTGGGCTGAGTACACAGCCTTGAAGGGCACAAATATTGCGGATTATTGTAGTGGAGGAGTAACAAACTATCTTCATTCCTTGCGATCTTCAGGTCAAAATGTTAAGGATCCAGTTCTCGATGTGAGGAAAGAGTCCAAGGACTCAGATTCTGTCAATGAGTCTTCTTGGCATTATGGTGTTCAAGGCAGAGCTGAAACCAATATACAGAAGTCTGATGTAGGTGTCCTTGTTATCCAGATGTTCCGGGGTGAGTGAAGTGCCAGAGAAATAGCGTCTGCATGAATCTATAACGATCGTGGGCGGATTATCGAGGAACAGAGCAATCGGGGAGTTAATGTATGCCATTCCTAACCTCTCAAAGCACTTCATAGATGAGATCGGCCATGATTGTCCTAAATATTGGAGCAGGCTCGAGGAGCCGAATTCCATACTCATGCTCCTATTTCTTGTGTTCATTTGTTGTTTTATAGCTCAGAGGGAAAGATGTTAACGAATGGCCCTGTTAGACAATGAAGATTCACACACACAAATGCCATTCCTCGGCTTTAAGCCCATCATCCTAAAGGTTTCAGGAATGCACGGAATTATTGAAATACCAAACATATATTATGAATGCTTATGATTCAAACATTCATTCTAGTAATGAGAGAGTGTGAGACTTTACGTTCTTTTGCGTGTATAGTAGCCGACTGTAAAATGAACCTCAGCATAATCTGCAAACAGGAGGGTATCAGAGTAAGGATCACAAGGAGTCCAAGAGCTGCCAATGTTGTTAGGAAGAGTGCCACCTGCAGAAGAACTACCCAAGCCAGTGGAGGGGTGCCTGGGAGTGAGGGTGTCGTTCCGATACTACCAGAAGTGTAAACGTGAATTTACTTAATTAAAATTTGATGAATAAATGAATCTGACTCTCTCAGTCTCTGTCGGTCTCTCTTGGTTTAAATTTATACAATACCGCCCTATGCTGGCCTCCCAGTGTCACTGTACAACAGCAGATTTACTTTTCTGGAACACGTTGCTCCTGTCTCTGCTCGTTCTATTATTTCTGACAGACTCACAATGTCCTGAATGACGCAAAGGTGCAAGCGGCTGCGCAGTGACGTCGGCGAAGGATGGCCACAACCTGTGGGGAAAATCTGACGCGGAGGATGCGAGAAGAGGCAACAGGGGAGTCGTTTCGAAGGGCTTTTGCCCGAACCGTCGATTTCGCTGCTTGTTGGATGCTGCCTGAATTGCTGTGCTCTTCCAGCACCACTGATCAAGAATTTAGTTTCCAGCATCTGCAGTTATTGTTTTTACCAACAGGTGACTCGTGCCAGGGGCGTGAGTTGAAGGAGAGCGATCCCCTCTGGCTGCCACGAGAGGAATCAGCAACTGCTTTCTGAACGAAAGCAACTAGATATTTTTGGAGAAGTAGGCCGTTTATTCTCAGTTCATCATTCCGTAACAAGGCAGCAACCCACACCCTGATATACTTCAATACTATAGTACAGGACGTGTATAAATGTTATGAACCACAGAACGATGAAAAGGTGTAACATTATTACTTGGACAGCATTTCAGCAGTGGCCTTGTTTTCTGCCTCCCTCCATTTTCAAATCGAAAAGTTACATTTGTTGCTTCCAACTCTAAAAGAACCTTCTCTGAATTTAATTAATGGAAAAACAAAAGAAGTGGGAGACCAATATTGATAAGTGGATTGCAATGTTTGGGCACCAGGTAGACGTCTGTGACAGTGTAGATACGACACCGGGTCGCACGCTGCCTCCCTGGTAGCAAAGTCTGGGATATCACTGAGTGGCTGAAGGACAGTGTGAAAAGGATACTAGCAAATATACGATGTGGCAACGGATGGGGCCTTGAAAACAGTATATAGGAAGCTGTGAGATCAATTGACAACAGAGGGTGAAATACATAGTAAAGTTCCCTCGATGATTCCTAACCAAATATTTTGAACAGAAGGATAATCTGAGAAGTGGTAGAAAAATAACTCACTGTCAACTATCATCATAGAAACACATGCGCATTCGCGCGTGCACACACACACACACACAACACACACATATGCACAGTAATTATCGATTGTTATCCAAGAGAGTTCCCATTTTCGAACGAAAATGGATGTATCCCAGAAGTTCATCACAGAGTTTTTTACTTAATTGTTTCTCTTCAGTTAGGATTCCCAATTAGATTCCTGATCTGTAACATCCCCATGGACAGTTTTCCTCCACCCATGTGCTATGTCCTGCTCACAAAAATCTGCATTTGACTGCAAAACCATAGGTTGTTTGATACAGGAAACTTTCGGTGTCAGGTGGATTGAGTCTTGAGTCTGACCCAGGTGTGTGAATGAAGCTTTGTAAGCTTGTAAGTTTTTAAGTTCTCCCCGTGTTTGCGTGGGGTTTTTTCGGATGGTCTGGCTTGCTTCGACATGTGCAGTTCAGGTAACATTGACCATGCTAAATTGCTCATAGTGATCAAACATGTGTAGGTTTGATGCATTAGTCAGGGAAATGTGCAGTGATAGGGCAGGGGAATTTCACACCGCACGGAATATATATTCATTTACTCTGGACTGAGTTAGAGACTGGAATTCTATGTGTTGTCAGCGAGCTGATGTACAGCAGAACAAAGACTCTAACTCTAATTGAAGGGAGCTATTCGTAGAGCAGGGACAGAATACGCAAGAAAAAAACAGAAATTGCTGATAAAAGCTCAGCAGTTCTAGCAGCATCTGTGCAGAGAAACTAGAGTTACCACTTCGTGTCCACTTTCACTTTATCTGAACCAGACCTGAAACTTTAACTCCGATTTCTCTTCACAGATGCTGCCAGACCTGCTGAGATTTTTCAGTAACTTTTCGTTGTATTTCTGATTTACAGCATCTGTAGTTCATTCAGATTGCTTTTAGATAGAGAATGGGGTTAAGTTCAGAGTAAAGCTGTCTCTGCACTTCACCTTTTCTAACTCCCAGAGACCATGTTCACCGAGATATTAGATAATGACTACCTCAACTCCTATCCCCACACTGTCCATACCAAATACACTTAGCATAGTTATATCATTGGCTTAGAGGTAGAGTATGTTTCCCTGTACACTTTCTCCACCTAAACCTCCCAGGGTCTGTGAAGAATATGTTTACAATCAATGTACAGATATGCCCACAAACACTTCCGTGTCAGGGGAAGCTCTGTGTTAGAATACAGAGTAAAGCTGCCTCTACAGTGTCTATCACAAATTCTTACATAGCTCATACACAGAGACACACTGTCATGCAATCACACATGTTCGGTCACACACAGTAGAGCGTTACAAACTCCCTATCTCAGAATCTCACACTCGCACACACCATCTCACTTAATCAATCTCATCCTCCAACTCTCAGTCAATCAGTCACAGACACCACAAAACCACACTCGCTCGTTCACATATGTAGTTACGCTTTCACAAATATGTACTAATGATACACAATCTGAGAGGCTTGCTTAATGATAAATCAATTCTTTATTTTTAGAGAACGCAAAATTTGAAGGCAAGTTACGTCAGGCTGGCCCTTGATAAATGCCTGTTTTCTGGATAAAATACATCCTACTCCACGCTAAATCTCTGACAGATTCTGAACAAAACCACACACCTACAAGTCACTACCTCACCTGTCATATTCCTATTGTATTTTCCTCTTGAAGTTTGGAAAATTCGACAGACTTTTAAAAATCTCAGGGCACTGACATTAAAAGAATTCTGGAATCTGCATCTTAATCAATGGAAACTTTGTAACAGAGCTCTCCATATCCTGCTTTTACAGTTTAATTTGTGCACTAACATTTCTACAATGTCGGAATATATGAATGGACAAAA